>NC_055665.1:312631-320131 GCF_017976325.1 Chelmon rostratus | reverse complement strand
AATACAATCTCCTCTAGATAATGGAGAATGAAAAAATCAAATAACAAACAACAACAACAAAATCAACCAAACAAACAGAAAATACAACCATTAAGAGCAGAGCCTGTATACAGTTATGTAAGATCCAGTCTCTCCTTATATAATAACCATTTCCTCCATCTTTTAACAAACAAGTGTTCTTTCACTTTCAACTTGTATGTGAGATGTTCCATCACCAATATGTCGTCTATGATTGACATCCATTGTTTGTTACCAGGGGGTTCAGTCTTGAGCCAGTTTTTAGTAATGGCCTTCTTCCCAGCCACCAAGAGAATCTTAATCAGATATTGGTCTCCTATATGCACCGATCCATCCAAATGTCCAAAGTATAAAACAAGGCAAGATTTAGGAATCATATATCCCAGCACATTGCAGAGAACTGAGTGAACATTCCCCCAGAAGGGCTGAATATTTGTGCAACTCCAACAAGTGTGTGTGATCTGAATCTATGTCATTACACAGTCTCCAGCAGGGCTGGTGAGTATTCAACTGTTTGCTTTTGATTCTAGGTGTAACAAAATATCGAATTAAATTTTTCCAATTAAATTCTCTCCATCTCAGTGACTGAGTCGTAGTTTGATGTGCTTTCCATAGATCGCACCATGTCCCTTCTGGACTCTCCCCACCCAGCTCCTGTTCCCACTTAGTTTTAACATATAATGTTGACTCCACTTTAGATTCCATTAAGCAGCCATATAGAACAGACTCTGCCTTTAGGATAGGATGACTATATGCTTTAACCATTAATTTAATGATAGGATGAATTTTATCCTCATTTATTTTGATATGTTTTATATAATAATCCCTTAATTGCAGGTATCTAAATAAATCCTGATTAGTTAGATTATGTTCATTTTTTAGGTCTTGAAAACTTTTCATTTCATTTTTTTTAAAGTTGTGCATATAGCTGTAATTCTCTTTTTTGCCCATTGTTTAAATGTCTCATCAAATTTACTCGGTGCAAATTTGTCGTCATAAGCAACCCATTTTAATAATCTGATTTCTTTACCTATTTTTAATTGTTTCACTGTGGAATACCATATATCTAAAGTAAAAGCTATCACTGGGTTTAAGCTATGTTCCCCTCTTATGTAAGTAGAGGATTCAGTTTCCCCTATAGTTGTTTGAATTGGTTTTTTATGAATAGAAATTTCAATATCTTTCCATCTAGCTACATATCCTTCATCACACCAGCAAATTCATTTACGTAGTTGCGCA
Organism: Chelmon rostratus; assembly: GCF_017976325.1. NCBI lineage: Eukaryota > Metazoa > Chordata > Actinopteri > Chaetodontiformes > Chaetodontidae > Chelmon > Chelmon rostratus. Next base: position 318,874 of record NC_055665.1, on the reverse strand, counting down.
GCATGAACATAGTCTTTTAAATTTGGGAGTGCCATTCCCCCTTTATCTTTAGGTAATTGCAGGGTGGTATAACGTATTCTGGGTCGTTTACCTCCCCACACAAATCTTGATATGCATTTATCCCATTTGTGAAACTGTTCTTTTGGTACATGTGCTGGTAAAGACAAGAACACATACAGTAAACGTGGCAAGATGTTCATTTTTACCACATTGATCCTATCGATTAATCCCATTGGGTATGTAATCCATCAAACAGGATTTCTGATGTGACATTAAAAAGAGCTGACTTAGATTGAAGTGAGAGGAGACTGACTGTGGCTGAACACAAAGACAGGAACAGGATATTTATACTTTATTAAAACATTAAACTAGTTCACCAAAATAACGGTTTGAGGCAGAAGCATCTCAGTGAGCAGAGGACGGCGGCATGGGGGTGTGAAAAATGCAGCAAGAGAAAGAATAAGTGTGCTGGGGTTTGCTTGCAGTGTTGAACACATCAATAAAAAAATGATTTTGCCTGAAAACAACTTTATCCTGATTGACCTCCAACCTCTGTGACCTTTGACCTCAGGTCCAGGCCTGTGTTGATCCTCTGGAGCCTGACGCTCTGCAGGAGGGTGTGACCATTGCCAACCAGGATGCTCTGAGAGATAGGACCGGTAAGTCACACTGGCTCTGTCCCAGTACATACTGGTGTTAATATCAGAGAAACAGAACTTTTCACAAAATCACTTAGCAGATATCAGATCATTTTAGTAATTACTGTGTGTGCGTGTGTGCGTGTGTGTCTGTGTGTGTCTGTGTGTGTGCGTGCGTGTTCAGCGTATGCAGCGGTGCAGAGAGTTAATGCGTCGCTGCGTCTCACTGACCCCAGACACACAGTCAGCTGTCTGATGAGCGCTGAGCTCCAGCTGCCTGAAGTGTTTCCATCCGCTGCGACTCTTTATCACCGAGAGCTGCAGCTGCTGCAGAGGCAGACTCCACAGGTACGGCTGAAGATACACCTGAGAGACGGCGCTCAGGGTTAACTGACCCTATTTTTTCCAAGTTCGCCAGATTATTTTTATATACGGCATTTGTTCTTTACTCTGTTGACTCATTTGTAAGTTTCTCTGTTGCCATCTGGTGGCAGAACACGGTAACGCGTGTCCTCGGTCTTAAGTTAAATGTGTTCAAAGTCTAGCAGCAGTATTCATGAAATGTGGTATTAACGTGCTGTTTCCTGCTCGTCTTCGTCAGGGGGAGCTGCAGCAGGAGGAGCTGTTTGTCGCCGTGGAGATGCTGTCAGCTGTCGCTCTCATCAATCAGGCCATTGATGCGGGACATATGCAACAGTTCAGCTCCTCAGTGGTCAGTTCATCTGCAGGACTCTCTGACGTTGAACACACCTTGCTGGACAGGTGCGATTCTTTATACCTGCTCTGCCTTCCCCCCTGCTGTCTTTGGTTTTCAGTGTTTAGATTAGTTCCCATTTTGTTTTATTGGTTTTAACAGTTAAAATATTCAAGTAAAAAAAAAAAAGACAAAATAAAAACAATAATAACAGAAAAAAATATTAAGGCAACAATAATAATTCATCACCTTGGAATTCTAAATTATTCTTATTCTGTGACAACTTAACATTATGTGAGGTTTTTATTTTAGGTTTTATACATTTTTGGCCTTTATTAGGATAACAAAAAAGTTCTGTCTGCAGAGTCAAAGTCAGTGTAATATTCCAGCAATGGTTTATGAAGCCACTCACAAATAATTTTCACTGTGTGTGTCCAAAAAAGAGAAACAAATGAGCAATACCAGCAATGATCATCATAAGAGCCATTTGTTAAAGCTTAACTGTTGTATAATAATACTGTGAATGATTTTATAGATTTGAACTGCCCTGACTTACCTCTAGCATCAGATACTGTGGTCTTCCATAAACCTTCTTCTGTGTTTGAGGGTTGAATTTTTATATAAACTACTCCTTTAAGTTTTATATATATATAAATATATGCTCATTTTTAGATTAGTTTGGTGCAGTCAGCCACGGTGGAGACGACTAGAGCCACTGAGCTCCACACTGACTCTTCAGAAACCAGAGGGTGAATTATGCCTGTGAATATTCTCATTCATCCAGGTCATTGTAAGCTTTAGGGCATTCAATCGTTCGCAACTGGACCTCGTCAGTTTGTCTTAGAAGACGTTTCACCTCTCATCCGAGCAGGCTTCATCAGTTTGTGCTCATCAGACTAGATAGGACAGCTCTAGTCCAATGCAATGATGTTAGGTTCAAGTATTTATCCCCTGAGTGAGACCAACCCACAAAAACAAGAACGGTATCACTCTATTGTGAGGCAAACGATCCCCCCATTAAGGCGGGGTGGGGTGCAACCCTTTGGTGTCAACGACAGTCGTTAGCCTCGTTAGTGTCCCATTGTTGTCATTGGTGGGCTCCTGGAGCCATGTGTGAATGGCTTTGTTGTTTGTTTTCAGAGGCTAAATCTTTGAATCTCTTAGGGAGAGATGAAAGGACAGCATTGTATGTGGGAGATAGGTGGTGTCTAAGACCTCCCCCTCTGTTCAGAGATGGTTTTTCAACCTTGACATAGATAGCTTCTCTTACCCCAGAGGGTGAATTATATCTCACAGTAATGAAGCCATTGTGTCCTCAGGTACTTAGACTGCCTGGTTCGCATGAAGCAGCAGGCGGGCAACGACCTACTGACCTGGAATCAGCTGCAGGAGGGAATCAATTCTGTCAACAACTCAGTGCAGGACGAACAACAACGTATGGAACGCACACACACACACGCATACACACACACACACACACGCACATACGCACACACATACACACACACTTTTTGGAACATTACATGAACTTGCAGTCAGTCCTTGGAGACGTACCCTAACCCTAACCTGCCCCCAAAAACCACCCAAGTTTACACCCTGAAATTTAATGCTTGGTGTCGCCACCATGTGACTGTAAACAGATTTATGTTTCCACAACATAAGTAATACACACACACACCATCACACACACAGCCATCACACACACAGCCATCACACATACAGCCATCACACATACACACATACACACACTAGGATTGTCAACAAATACTCTAAATTTGAATTTATATTGAAATTGTAAAAAAGTGCAGATATTTGTTAGTGAGAGTTATTATTGGATTGTACAGAGTCAGCCTGGCTGCACTGAACACTGCATGATGGACAGCTGTCACACAAACAGAGTTTCTGTTGTCCAGGAGTTAATTACACCGACTTGTCCAGTAATTACCGTTTTGTTTAATTTTTATCGGTTTAAGCCTGAGATATTTAAGTATCCCTGCTCATAATGTAAAAATGACTTCTAAAAACACACGTACGTTTGAATCTGGACAAACGGACAGAACTCTGGTCACTTATCTGATTATCTGAATTATTTTTCCATGTTTTTGTGTCCAAGCGACTGAGAAAAAATAACTGAAATTTGTCGGACACAAAACGTGCTGCATGTAATCCCTCCAGGTGTTTGCTCACCATCAGTGTTCAAAGTATTTCTGCTCAGATTGTCGTAATAAGTGTGTGACGACATGATAAAAATGATCCTAGAGAGATGGAGCTGTTTGTTGCAGAGTAAGGTCTTTTGGTTTAACCAGAAACAGCTGTTTTATCTCTGTTTAAAGCCACTGGACCTCACAAACCATAATTTAACATCATAAAACACACTTCATTCAAACTGACAGAAACAAACTAAACTCAACAAAACCTCCTCGGTTCATCTTCTCCTGTTCCAACAATCATCACTAACTCTGCTTTGGGTTGAAATCAACTCTTCATTCATTGAATCAGGAGAGGAAAACCAGAGAGGACGACATCAGAGAAGCCAGAGTAGTTTCACACTCAGGAGTTACTCTCACTGAACATTACTGGCCCGACTTTACTGAGATTTACTGTAAATATATTGGACTTCAGCTGATTTTCCCAGTAAAAAACAATGAAACAACAGAAACTCTGGCTTCGTAACACCTGTCCCTCACGAAGACTGCATTCAGTACAGCTGCCCAACCGAATAGTCAAAGGTTTTTTTTTTTACAATTCAAATATAAATTCAGATTTTTAATATCGGTTTACAGCCTTAAACCTCTCGCTACATTTTAAAAAATGCCTGAATTGGGATCAGCTTATCGATCTGTCTGGAAGCAGTTCTTGGCTGCAAGACAGAGAACATAAAGGCCTGTATTCACCTTTCAGTGTGAACCTGAGGGACGGACAGTAAGACCACCTTTTGACTGCAAATGCAATGATCGACTTCGTGGTCGTGTCATCTGACCTTCGGCCGTATGTCTCGGAGACTTGGGTGAAGAGAGGGGCTGAGCTGTCAACTGATCACCACCTGGTGGTGAGTTGGATTAGCTGGCGTAGGAGAAAGCTGGACAGACTTGGCAGGCCCTAACATATAATGAGGGTCTGTTGGGAACATCTGGTGGAGCCCTCTGTCAGAGGGGTTTTTGACTCGCACCTCCGGGACAGCTTTTACCAGATCCTGAGGGAGGTTGAAGACATTGAGTCCAAATGGACCATGTTCTCCACCTCCATTGTTGAAGCAGCTGTTCGGAGCTGTGCCTGTTGTGGCAGCAATCCTCGAACCCGGTGGTGGACACCGGGAGTAAGGGATGCTGTCAAGCTGAAGAAGTCCTATCGAGCTTGGTTTGTTCGTGGGACTCCTGAGGCAGCTGACGGGTATCGGCAGGCCTAACGTGCTGAAGCCCGGGCGGTTGTGGAGGCAAAAACTCTGGAATGGGAGAAGTTCAAGGAGGCCATGGAGGAGGATAACCGCTCAGCCTCAAAGAGACTCTTGCAAACCGTCCGGCGCCTGAGAAAGGGGACGCAATACCCTGCCAATACTGTTTACAGTGGAGGTGGGGAGCTGTTAACTTCAACTGGGGATACTGTCGGGTGGTGGAAAGAATACTTTGAGGATCTCCTCAATCCCATTGTCACACCTTCCGTAGAGGACGCAGGGGCTGGGTCATCCATCACTCAGGCTGAAGTCACCGAGGTAGTTCGGAAGCTCCTGAGGAGCCGGCTGAGGTGGCTCGGGAATCTATATCGGATGTTACCTCTGTCTCTGACCTCTGTGCGACCTCTGTTACCTCTGTCTATGACCTCTCTGTTACCTCTATGACCTCTGTGCGACCTCTGTTTATGACCTCTGTGCGACCTCTCTCTGTGACCTCTGTTTATGACGTCTGTGCGACCTCTGTGTGACCTCCTTGTGACCTTTGTCTATGGCCTCTCTGTGACCTCTGTGTGACCTCTCTCTGTGACCTCTGTGTGACCTCTCTCTGTGACCTTTGTCTATGGCCTCTCTGTTACCTCTGTCTATGACCTCTTTGTGACCTCTGTGTGACTTCTGTGTGACCTCTTTGTGACCTCTGTCTATGACCTCTGTGTGACCTCTGTCTATGACCTCTGTGTGACCTCTGTCTATGACCTCTGTGTGACCTCTCTCTGTGACCTCTTTCTGACCTCACTCTGTGCAGCCTCTTCAAAATAAGATCAGATAAATCTTTATTAATCACCTGCCAGGAAAATTCTGGTGTTGTTGCCATACAAATATGTTAATAGTGGAGAGAATTGCACATGGTGGGTATGAATAAATTAAGTACAGTGTTTGTTCTATTGCATAGTAATAAATATACTGTATATATGTGTCACAGCAGAATATAAGTATATATGCATAGGTTGCGTACTTGAAGAGAATGAAAAAGTAATATTGCACAAACTATTTCATGTATGTGACTGCAGGCTGAAGTAAACATAAATCACACACTAACAGTTTGAACCTGGACCCAGAGCTGCATGAACTGATGCTGGAGACTCTGACAGCTGATGAATGAAGGACCTGTGGTAGTTCCTTCTTACAGGGTGGATGCAGCAGTCTGTTACTGAAGGAGCTGCTGAGGGCCCCCACTGTGTCATGCAGGGGGTGGGAGGGGTTGTCAATAACAGATGTCAGCTTGGCTAACATCCTCCTCTCACCTGCATCCTCAGTGGTGTCCAGAGGACAGTCCAGGACTTCGTCTCTTTCTGTCCCTCTCAGAGCTTCCACAGCCCCAGCAGACCACTGAGTGAAAGACTGCAGATACAACCACAGAGTCATAAAAAGTTTTTAACTGTGTACATACTCAGAAAGGTGGAGACATTGGCCATTCCTGTACAGGACATCTGTGTTGGTGATCCAGTCCAGTTTGTTGTTGA
>NC_055665.1:300131-310131 GCF_017976325.1 Chelmon rostratus | reverse complement strand
AGACAACCGGAGTCCGTGGGTTCGAGTTCGGCTGGATGACGGCTCACTCTACTACTTCCACCTGAACAAACTGGAGGGCAGCTGGGAGAAACCCAGTGGCTTCATTCACAACAGCGTGTTCCTTGACCAACACCAGATACAGGTGAGACTCACCTGAGGCTCAGACACACCTGACAGAGGTCAGAGGTGTGTTCTCAGGACAGATCCTCGTTTCTGTTTCTGGTATAAAAATTCAGAGGAAGACTTGAAATGTGATTGGTCAGCAGCGGTGATGTAATGTGTGTGATGTCATGTCCGCAGGAAGTCGTCAGCAGTGTCTCGGGCTCATACAGTCGCAGCCTCCTGTGGCGGAGCAGCGAAGCCCTCGTCATCCGTCTGCAGGCTGTCAGCAAAGGCTTCCTGATCAGACGGAAGCTGGAGGCTCGTCGACGTTACCTGATCACTCAGACACCTGCTGTTATCATCATTCAGGTGAGAACACCGGTGACTGCGGCAGAAACAAAGAGAGTTTGATGAATCTGACTTTGAACGCTCAAATGAATAAATCTGATGGAGAGAAGTCCAAGATGTAGGTTCTCAGATGAGTCTCTTACTCTGGTATGATGCTTCTATTTTATCCTTAGTTTTATATTACTTTATATTATTATGAGGTGGGTTTTAGTCTCCACTGTATTTTACAGTATTTTTTGTTCAGTTTTAGTTTCATTCTATGTCTTTTCTATATAATCCCTCCTGGATTTCCCCCGGTTAGGATTAATAAAGTCCGTCTTATCTTTTTTCTGTGAAGCACTGTGACTTTGAGCTGCAGTTCTTGTATGAAAGACACTGTACAAATAAAGTGTCTTATTGTGATTATTATAGTGAAACAAAGACATCTGAGGCAAGATTTAACCCAGAAAGAAAGAATTTCCATTCTATATTATATTCTATATTTTAGGATTGATCGAGGTGGATTTTCTTTGTTCCTCCTGCAAACAGATTTAGTTCTTTTAAACCTGTTTAGCCCTTCAGACTGGAGCCGGTTAAAGCTCTACACCACCCTGAGGTTAATGTTTTGATCTGCGTCTCTATTAAAACTGTAATGCTCTTTTTCAGAAGTGCTGCAATAAATGCACACATTGTGCTACATGTTGCAGTTAATTAGTAAATATTGTACAGAAAGCCTTCATATATTTTTATTGACATGAAATGTGAATGTATTTACTCGTTGCTGTCCACACATGTGTTAATGTTCTTTAATATTCATTCATAAAGCTGCTGTTATTACATGGTGTTCCATTCATTTTGTCTTTGTATGTCTTTGTTTTTGTCTTTGTCACTACATTTCTAAATTATTCTTCATTTCTAAAATCAAGCTGTTGAGCTGCTAAACTTTCCACCCAGTCAAACTGACTGAATCATTTTCAGCAGACTTGTTTGACACTGCAGTAAACAGTTACCTGGTTTTCCTCATTTGATGCAAACACCCATCACCAACTGAAATGTAGAATTGAACATCATCTGCACGGATGATAATTCTATCAAGAGGAAACAGAGGACAGATCTGTTTCAGTCATATATCCCAGCATGTTTTAAAGTTCAGACAGAAGGTAATAATAATGTTTGCCTTGTGTTATTTGCACAGATATGACCACTGGGCCATTATTATGTTCATTTTTTACATTTAGTGTACCAGCTGTTTGTTAGCTGTAAGCTAGCTAGCACAGTTCATCTGACCAGAAACTGGTTTATTTTCAGGTCTCTTATTTCCTTCTAGTATCCGTCTTTCATCTCTGTACATTTCTGATTGGATTCTTGAAGATAAATATATTCATAAAGACATAAACACATTCACATGATACTCACTTTCTGTATGGGGCACCCGTTTAGCTCAGCTGGTAGACTCTGTATTAAGGCTGAGTCTTTCACGAAGCGGCCTGGATTTCATTCATTTTTCATTCATTGATTCTTGTTCACATCAGTGAGGTTTGTAAAGACAGGTGGATGATATTACGACATGTTCCGTATGACACACCTGTTAGAACAGTGGTGTATAAAGATGTGGTGTGTATTCTGGATACTTATCTGTCTGTTTTACTGTATTTCAGTCTCATTGGAGAAGATTTGTCCAGCAGCAGGCATACAGACATCGGCTGCAGTTTCTCTATGTGAACTGGAGAGCTGTTGTCAAGGTAACAACCGAGTCGTCATGACACAAATTTGAGAATCAGAGACAGAAAAGTCAGTTCATTAAGAACATGAAAGTTCATATCAATATCATTGTTTAATTGTTGAGTTTCTCACATGTCCCCTTCAGATGTAAACCAACACCTCATATGTGTTAAAAGATGATAAAGATATCAGTATTTTTCTCTTCTGTTGTGTTCGTTCTATTCTGAAAGCTGCTGGATGAACAGTTAATCAGAGACTTGATGTTTGTATAAACAGATCCAGTCGTTTGTGAAGATGTGGTTGGCCAGGAGAAGATATCGAGCTCGGCTGAGTTTCTTCAGACGTCACGTGAGTCTTCCTGATGTCTCTGTTCTTTTTTCTGAATGCGCTGATGATGTTAAAATGTCTCTGAGCAGAGTCACAGAACTCTGTTAACACGCTTATGTTTCAGTAGATCTGAAAGCTTCTTCTCTGGATCGGCTCCGTGATCTGTCAGGGCTTCAGAGGTTCCAACGGGAATCTTTCTGTTAAATCAGAACTCAGAGTATTTATGACATCATTTCCCAACCTCTGTTACCCCTGAACACACTCCAAGATATATTAGTTAGTCCCTGTCGCGTTTGTTTGATATAAAACTACATCATGTTTCAGAAGAAAAAAATGTACGTATGTAAAAGTATATTAAAAAAGAATGCAGCAGAATTCAGATGTAGATGTATACATACATATATACATATACACACACACATACATATACATACATATAAGTGGTTTCCCTCTGTTTGCAGTCTGTATGTTAAGCTAAGCTAACAATCCACTGGCTGTCGCTTCATACTTACTGTACAGACATGAGAAGGGTATCAATCTGAAGCAGAACTATAGTTTGACTGTAACACACACCTGCGAGCCAATTAGAAACCAGTATCCTCTGTCTCCATGGTCGGGGGCTGTAGTAACACTGTCTCTCCACAGGTGGGCGCTGTCATAAAGATCCAGGCCTTCTTTAGAGCCAACAGAGCTCGAGAGGAGTACCGAATGCTGGGTAAGCTTACTATCGACAGACAGTTAATAAGACGCTACCATTGATCAAACTTGATGACTCATTTAAACTTATTTCAGTTGTCTTTGGACTCCAGAGATGTAAATAATCAGGTACTGTAAATCATATTAAGCCCCTCCCCTCACCTGTCTCAGTGCACTCGGCCACACCCCCCTTATCTGTGGTCAGGAAGTTCGTTCACCTGCTCGACTTGGGCGACAGTGACATCAGAGAGGAGGCGGAGCTGCTGCGTCAGAGGGAGGAGGTGGTGAGGAGTATCCGCTTCAACAGACAGCTGGAGGCAGACCTGGACCTGATGGACCTGAAGATCGGCCTGCTGGTCCGAAACAGAGCCACGCTGCAGGTACAGAGCCGATTCAACAGCCGCTGCACACTGCACAAAGATTCAGTCCAAAGATCAGGTCAGATTACAAACACCTGATCCTCTACGCAGATTATAAGAACCTGATCCTCTACACAGATTACAAGAACCTGATCCTCTACACAGATTACAAACACCTGATTCTCTACACAGATTATAAGAACCTGATTCTCTACACAGATTACAAACACCTGATTCTCTACACAGATTACAAGAACCTGATTCTCTACACAGATTATAAAGACCTGATTCTCTACACAGATTACAAGAACCTGATTCTCTACACAGATTACAAACACCTGATTCTCTACACAGATTACAAACACCTGATTCTCTACACAGATTATAAGAACCTGATTCTCTACACAGATTACAAGAACCTGATTCTCTACACAGATTACAAGAACCTGATTCTCTACACAGATTATAAGAACCTGATTCTCTACACAGATTACAAGAACCTGATCCTCTACACAGATTACAAGAACCTGATTCTCTACACAGATTATAAGAACCTGATTCTCTACACAGATTACAAACACCTGATTCTCTACACAGATTACAAACACCTGATCCTCATCCTGTCTATGTCTGAACAGGAAGTGGTTTCTCACTGTAAGAAACTGACAAAGAAGAACAAGGAGCAGCTGTCAGACATGATGGACGTGGAGAGGAGTAAAGGACTAAAGGCTCTGAGCAGAGAGAGGAGAGAGAGACTGGAGGCCTACCAACATCTGTTCTACCAGCTGCAGGCGAGCCGAACATTTTAAAAGCTTTATATGAATCCACAAAATACTTTAGTTTACACAATGTAAATATTCACACAGGTTAAATTCATTCAGCATCCCGGCTGCTTGCTGACAGGAACAATGTCGGGTTCACCTCCCCACCGTAGTCCCCCTGAATATTCTGAGTCCCCATGTCCCAAATATCTTCGTCCCGACTCTCTTTGTCCCAAATGGCTTCTTACCAAATTGTTTTGTCCCGAGTTCCACTGGTTGCATCATTTACCAACACCTTTACTTACCTTCCAAACCGATCTTTCTTAATGTCCTCCCACTTTTCCACTGTTTGGAAATGAATTTCTCCACGGGAACTTCATGAACATCAATACTCATGAAGGTTTTTAATTCACCGTTTATCAGCTGTGGATCAGCGGGTTGTCCACCATCACAGGGTTGTTATTTGATACCCAGCACTGAACACTGAATCCGAAACGTGAACTCATTGAATTACTGAATGAGAGATCAAACCTGGTGTCCGTTGTTGTTTCAGACTCAGCCTCTGTACTTGGCTCAGCTGATCTTCTTGATGCCCCAGAGTCGCTCCACCTCCTTCATGGAGATGTTGGTGTTCAGTCTGTTTAACTATGGCTCCGACCGCCGGGAAGCCTTCCTGCTGCTGCAGCTGTTCACTGAGGCGCTACGATATGAGATCAGGTGATACATGTACACACACACTGAAACGCACACCTGTGGTTGTACTTAGCTTCATATGTATTTCAATACTTGTGAGGACCCTAAGTGATATGTGGCATTCACTGACCATCACTTTCTAACTTTACCCCTGAAGTCTCAAGCTGACACAACATTTGATGTCCTCAACACCAAAGAGATAGAGCTTATTTCCAGAAATTGCAGAATAATTTGTTGATCAATGACTCAATGAAACAGAACCAGACGATGGTTTGTCACTGCGGTGGACCATATTTTCTGTCTGTCTGTCTGCCTGTCTGTCTGTCTGTCTGTCTGTCTGTCTGTCTGTCTGTCTGTCTGTCTGTCTGTCTGTCTGTCTGTCTGCCTGTCTGTCTGTCTGTCTGCCTAAAAGCTGCAGTTACCTGACATGACGTGTCGTAATCTGCAGAACATTTTCAGACTTGATTGGTCATGATGATCCCAGTTGCAGTCCTGATCATACGAGAGAAAACTGTTTATGTAATAAAAGTTTGTCAGTTTGTAAAGTCGGTCTGACTGATCATCCAGAAATACTGATATAACACATCAGAACTCAGAGACCGTTCTGATCACTAATAATATGAATCTATACATCACTGTGATGTCATCACTAACCTGTCTGTGTGATGATGTCAGACTGAAGGTGGAGCAGCCTCAGGACGTGGTCACAGGAAACCCCACTGTCGTCAAGATGCTGGTGAACTTTTACCGTCACGCTCGTGGTCAGAACGCCCTGCGGGAGTCTCTGGGTCCGGCTCTGCAGGACGTCCTGCTGGACCGAACTCTCAGCATCAGGACTGATCCAGTGGACGTCTACAAGACCTGGATCAACCAGTCTGAGACCCAGACCGGACAAAAGAGGTCTGAACCGGACTGTTGGTCCCTGAGTGATGATGGAATACTGACTGGATCACAGTTCACCTGTTTGTGTAGCTGACATCGTCACACCTTTATTTATATTTCATTAACACCTGGTCATTAGCAGGCTGCCCCCATCAGCTGCACAACATCCAGTTTGTGTTTCAGAATAATAAACAATGAGGCATTTCTCTTTAATGTTAGATGTATATTAGTTTGATATTGAAAATAATTTACAGAATCAGAAATTAAAGAGGCTGTTGAAACATCGATGCATCAGTAGTCCAGCCTGGACGTGATGATGTAATGAAACTATTCAGGCAGCCATGATGATGTCAGGACCGCAAATTAAATAACTGTGATGACGCTGAAAGCAGGTGAATCACAACCTAGTCAGTTCAATTATGTGTATATATATATATATATATATATATATATATATATATATATATATATATATATATATACACACACACACACACACACGGGCTCCATACATACTGTAACTCACATGTTTGTGTCCCTGCAGCTCTCTGCCATACGAGGTTTCACCTGCAGACGCTCTGAGTCACCCTGAAGTCCAGAGACGCATTGACATCGCCATCATAAACCTGAAGAACCTGACAGACAGAGTCCTCAAAGCCATCACCTCCAACCTGCACAAACTACCGTAAGTCTCACACCTGTTCACTTTGAAACACCACAAACTACCACAGGGCTCCACCTTTCACCTCCAACCCCCACAAACTACCACAGGGCTCCACCTTTCACCTCCGGGCTCCACCTTTCACCTCCAACCTCTACAAACTACCACAGGGCTCCACCTTTCACCTCCAACCTCTACAAACTACCACAGGGCTCCACCTTTCACCTCCAACCCCCACAAACTACCACAGGGCTCCACCTTTCACCTCCGGGCTCCACCTTTCACCTCCAACCTCTACAAACTACCACAGGGCTCCACCTTTCACCTCCAACCTCTACAAACTACCACAGGGCTCCACCTTTCACCTCCAGCGTCACATTAATGCTGTGCTTCTGTTTGTTGTAGATATGGATTACGTTACACAGCGAAGGTGCTCAGAGACGCTCTGAAGGCAAAGTTCCCTGAAACCAGTGAGGATGAGGTCTACAAGGTATGCTCCAGGATTTAAACAGAGCCTCGATCAGTTCTTACTTGTGTTCAGCAGAACTGTAGCTGTCCAACAACAGTTTTGAGCTGTTCATGCACTTCCACTTGTTGGTGACATGTTTCTCTTTTTCCTGTTGAGTTTTAATTCACTTACTCGAAGTCATTTTGGAAAAAAGGTATTTGACAAATGAAGAAATGTGTCTTGGTACATGTACTATCAAAACCGCCCTTACTGTTAACTAAACTTTGTCAGGGTGCTATGAAACCATCTTTTCAGAATAACTGGGTTAAGATGAGAACTCCTCTGATTACCTGTGAAATAACATCTTTAAAGTTGAAATGTGTTCGATTATGTCGATGATTTAATCCTTCAGCTGTAACTGAACACACTGTTGCAGAGGTCCATGATGAGGAAGGTGCAGTCTCTCAGCTAAACCTGATAAGATTCATGATTTGATGAGAAAATAAGCACATTTGTGTTTTGGAGAAAAACAAACAAACATAAATATGTCGCAATTTCTATGATGCTAATTTTATTTTTACTGTCACACTAACCACTCGCAGTCAGCTGCTATACAGATACTCTGCTATATCAGAGTATCTGTCAGCTCATCAGTGACAGTCAATGTCAAAGAAACGTTTGAGCTCAAACAGTTACAAAGTTTGTCCATCAGAGGGCGCTGACAAGATGACTTTTACACTGTAAAATGTTACACTTTGTATGTTTGTCACTAATCTGAGGGATCTGCATCAAGATTATTTGTTGATGTGTTTTTACAAACATACTATCGTAGTTCTGTAGTTGGACCACTAACACGCTGCAGCAGTGTTTCCACTATTTCTAGTCGAGATATTTAACCAAACCTTACTGAAAAAGCACAGACAGTTCCAACAAACATGTTGAGAACATGATGGGGGGGGTTGGTGAAGCCGCTCTGTCTGTGGAGTCAGTATGTGTGGACGTTTCCGCTACAGATCCATCAGTCATTCAATTTAAATTGAAAAATTAATTCAAGATATATTTTCTTTGGGGTTCAATCATCTGATGTTGTCACTTGTAGTGTTTCCTGGTGTGTTAAACTACACTCACCGGCCACTTTATTAGGTACACCATGCTAGTGCCGGTTGGACCCCCTTTTGCCTTCAGAACTGCCTTAATCCTTCATGGCGTAGATTCAACAAGGTCCTGGAAACATTCCTCAGAGAGTTTGGTCCATATTGACGTGACAGCATCACGCAGCTGCTGCAGATTTGTCGGCTGCACATCCATGATGGGAATCTCCCGTTCCACCACATCCCAAAGGTGCTCTGTTGGATTGATATCTGGTGACTGTGGGGGCCGTTTGAGTACAGTGAACTCATTGTCATGTTCAAGAAACCGATCTGAGATGATTCGAGCTTTATAACGTGGTGCGTTATCCTGCTGGAAGCAGCCATCAGAAGATGTGAACACTGTGGTCATAAAGGGATGGGCGTGGTCAGCAACAATACTCAGGTAGGCTGTGGCCCAAAGTGTGCCAAGAAACTATCCCCCACACCATTACACCCCCACCACCAGCCTGAACCATTGATACAAGGCAGGATGGATCCATGCTTTCATGTTGTTGACCCTACCATCTGACAGAAATCGAGACTCATCAGACCAGGCAACGATTTTCCAATCGTCAGTTGTCCAGTTTTGGTGAGCCTGTGCTAATTGTAGCCTCAGTTTCCTGTTCTTAGCTGACAGGAGGGGCACGCGATGTGGTCTGCTGCTGCTGTAGCCCATTTGCCTCATGGTTCGACGTGTTGTGTATTCAGAGATGCTCTTCTGCGTACCTCGGTTGTAACAAGTGGTTGTTTGAGTTACTGTTGCCTTTCTATCAGCTCGAACCAGTCTGGCCATTCTCCTCTGACCTCTGGCATCAACAAGGCATTTTCACCCACAGAACTGCCGCTCACCAGATATTTTCTCTTTTTCGGACCATTCTCTGTAAACTCTGGAGATGGTTGTGTGTGAAAATCCCAGATCAGCAGTTTCTGAAATACTCAGACCAGCTCGTCTGGCACCAACAACCACGCCACGTTCACAGTCACTTAAACCACCTTTCTTCTCCATTCTGATGCTCAGTTTGAACTGCAGCAGATCGTCTGAACCATGTGTACATGCCTAAATGCATTGAGTTGCTGTCATGTGATTGGCTCATTAGAAATTTGTGTTAACGAGCAGTTGGACAGGTGTACCTAATAAAGTGTCCGGTGAGTGTACATTAAAGATGTTACTCAGAGTTGTTTGTGGAGCTGTATTGTTACTTCACTCCCTCCTTGTTTATCCTTTTCTCCCTCAGATTGTCGGGAACCTGGTCTACTATCGCTACATGAACCCAGCCATCGTGGCTCCGGATGGTTTTGACGTGGTGGACCGGTCCGCTGGCTCCACCCTACAGCCAGAGCAGCGTCACATCCTGGGCTCCATCGCCCGCATGCTGCAGCATGCCGCTGCCAACAAGCACTTCCACGGAGACGGATACCATGTCAGGGCTCTGAACCAGTACATCAGCCAGACTCACAACAAGTTCAGGTCAGAGCCTTAATATGACCTTTAACCCCTGAGGTCTGGATGTTTGACCAACACAAGAAAACAAAACTGTTGATCACCCAGTCCTAACATCAACTATTCTGGATTACAGATGTAACTGTACCTTTGTCTCTCAGTCCCTTCAGTCAGGTTCAACCTGGGTGATATTCTCCAGTTTATATCCTATAAATACTCAGTTCTACTGCAGTGTAGCCTGAATACTCTATAGAGCAGTGACCTTAATGACTGAAGTGAGGAGAGGATCATAGAGACACACCGCCGCCTGTAGTATTCCTGTAATATTTCTATCATCGTTCAGGTCTGTGCTGCTGAAGATACACCTCCAGACTCAGGGGGGTTAGGGTTATCCCAGCCCTAACCCTCCCACTGGACCACCAACACCCCAATAAAAATTTTAAATCACTGG
>NC_055665.1:205131-295131 GCF_017976325.1 Chelmon rostratus | reverse complement strand
TGTGTTTGTTTACTGTGTGTGTGTGTGTGTGTGTGTGTTTGTATGTATTGTCTTTGTGCATATTTTGTGTTTATTGTATATTGTGTGTGTGTGTGTGTTTGTATGTATTGTGTGTGTTGTGTTTGTGTGTTGTGTGTGTTGTGTTTGTTTACTGTGTGTGTGTGTGCATGTGTGGTGTGTATTATGTTTGTGTATTGTGTGCTTATTGTTTTGAATGTGTATTGTGTGTTTATTGTATATTTCGTGAGTGTGTGTTGTGTATTGAGTTTTAATGTATTGTGTGAGTGTGTGTTTATTGTGTATTGTGTGTTTTTAGGACCTGCTGCAGCTGCAGTATGAGGGCGTGGCTGTGATGAAGATGTTTGACAAGGCGAAGGTCAATGTCAACCTGCTCATTTTCCTCCTCAACAAGAAGTTCTTCAAGAAATAAACCGGGTGGCATTCTTACCTTACACTCCTATCTCTGTCGATGTGTCTCACTACATTATAATATCCAGTTATATCGTACAGAGTGACGCATCGTCTTTACACTCCTATCTCTGTCGATGTGTCTCACTACATTATAATATCCAGTTATATTGTACAGAGTGAAGCATCGTCTTTACACTCCTATCTCTGTCGATGTGTCTCACTACATTATAATATCCAGTTATATCGTACAGAGTGAAGCATCGTCTTTACACTCCTATCTCTGTCAGTGTGTCTCACTACATTATAATATCCAGTTATATTGTACAGAGTGAAGCATCTTCTATCTTCTATCTTTGTGTCTCATCCTAAAATTGTTTGTCTGACCTTCCAGACTTTTAATCCCACGAAAATTTAAAGAGTGGGACATCATGTCGTCACTCTTATCTCTCATTATCTGTTGCAGCTGTTCTGATACTTGACTGAACAGCTGACTCATCAATAACAGATGATCAATAACTGTAAATATTTTCTGTTGTTTTCTTTCATCTCTTTTCTATTTGTTGACATTTGAAGAGAAACGTTTTAAATGTTTTAAACATGCCGATGAACCGTTTGTACTCCAATAAATATCTGAACATCTTCATCTTCACGGTGTGACAGCTGGGATTGATTCATTCATTTATTTTTTTGTTGGTTGATTAATAAATGAGCTCTCTACGAGCTGTAAAGTTCAGCACAAGGAGTGAAGCTCCATGACGCAGACTTGGTCTGTCGATGTCGGTAACCTGTAAACATTTAATCGACAGGTGGACAGCAGGTCTGTCAGCCTCGAGTGAAACGTGGACGCTGCACCTGAATCACAGAACAACCAGACTTATAAAAACTTTAAATATTATTGAGTATAAACTCCTACCTTATCGTTCCTCTTCATACGAACTTTGGTCCACTGCGTATGTCGAGCAATTTGCAGCTTTGCTTCATCCTTTACTGAAAGATCTGCGACTCCTGAATTCCTTCAACGGAACACTCAGAACATAACCAACCACTTCAGGCCTGAAGCCTTAACTTCCCACCTGATGAAGACCCTGGAGAGGATTATACTTGACTATCTTCATCACCTGGTGGGCAGTGAGCTGGACCCCCTACAGCTCACATGCCGACCAGGCATTGGTGTGGAGGACGCCATCATCTACCTGCTCCATCGCTCTCTGTCCCACCTGGAGAGCACAGGTAGCACAGTGAGGGTCGGGTTTTTTGACTTCTCCAGTGCTTTCAACACGATCCAGCCGTCACTGCTGAGGGGGGAGCTGGAAGGAGCTGGAGTAGACTGTCACCTGATTGGACCATCGACTCCCTCACCAACTGACCTCAGTACGTGAGGCTTCAGGACTGTGTCGATGTGGCAGTTTGCAGCACCGGGGCTCCACAGGGTACTGTCCTCTCTCCTTTCCTCTTCAGCCTCTACACATCGGACTTCAGACACAACACAACCACCTGCCCCCTCCAGAAGTTCTCTGATGATACAGCCATCGATGGATGTGTATCACAGGGGAACGATTTGGAATACAGTAATCCCTCGCTATATCGCGCTTCACTTATCGCGGCTTCGCTGCTTCGCGGATTTTTTTTTAGTGTTTTTTTTTTACAGCGCTTTTTTTTACAGTGCATTGTGCTCTGAATCCTATTTGGCTCAGTGGCTTCACTGTTTAGAAGTGAAAAGTTGATATTTTTATGACAGTTTTCGTTTCTGCACATTCTGCCAAATTTGTTTGCAATTTTTCTCCTTGACAAAACCCACAATGTTGAAGAAGCGTTCTGCGCCGACAAAGGGGCCTCCAGACGCACCGAAGAGGCCGAGGAAGATGCTCACTATTACAGAAAAAGTTAAACTTTTGGACATGCTGAAGGACAGTAAAAGCTATGCGGCTGTCGGGCGTCATTACGGAATAAATGAATCTTCGGTTCGTTACATAAAGAAGGAGGAAAATAAAATCAGGGCGACAGCAGCAATAAACTTTAACACGGATGCAAAAAGAGCTGTGACAGTCCGCAACAAGGCCGTCGTAAGGATGGAGTCTGCTTTAGCTTTGTGGATTAATGACTGCAGGAAAAAGAGCATTGCGCTGGATACCAACGTTATCCGTACAAAAGCTAAAAAACTTTATGAAACTTTTGCTGACAGTGCCCTTCATGACAGCGAAGGGGAGGAGGATGCGGATCCCGGGCCTTCAACAAGTGCTGTTCACGCTGTCTCAAGCACATTTAATGCCAGCAAGGGCTGGTTTGAGAAATTTCAGAAACGCTTTGGACTCAAAAGTGTTTCTCTGCAGGGAGAGGCCGCTTCTGCGGATACAGCTGGCGCAGAGGAATACGTGAGCAACAAATTTAAAGCCATCATCGAAGAAGGAGGATACAAGCCTGAACAAGTGTTCAACATGGATGAAACAGGCTTATTTTGGAAAAAAATGCCCTCCCGCACTTTTATCATGAAAGAAGAAGCAAAGGCTCCGGGATATAAGGCCCAAAAAGATCGCGTGACCCTGGTTATGTGTGGAAATGCTGCAGGCTTTATGATAAAGCCAGGGCTCATTTATAGGTCTAAAAATCCCAGAGCCCTAAAAAACAAAAATAAGGATGCTTTGCCCGTTTACTGGATGTCCAATTCAAATGCTTGGATGACAAAAGAGCTCAATCAGGACTGGTTCAAACACTGTTTCATCCCGGAGGTCAAGCGTTATTTGAGAGGAAAGGGACTAGACTTTAAAGTGCTTTTGCTTGCTGACAACGCCGGGGGTCATGCTAATGATTTGTCATACGATGGTGTGAAAATAGAATTTCTGCCACCGAACACTACATCACTGATTCAGCCCATGGACCAAGGCATCATCCGCGCTTTCAAGGCTCTGTATACGCGCAACACGCTGCAGCATCTTGTTGAGTCCGTGGACTTGGATCCAGATTTCTCACTCAAAAACTACTGGCGCGGATACACAATTGCATCGTGTCTCCAAAATATTCAGAGGGCCATTCAGAACTTTGAATTCCTGCTGGAAAAAACTGTGGCCAGAGGCAGTGCAAAACGAGACCGGAGTCTCTCTTGACGAGCTCCATCACTCTGCAGTGGATTTAGCTGTGGATCTAGCGAAACAGCTCGGAGGAGACGGCTTTAATGACATGACGGCTGATGAAGTTAATGACCTGATTGATGCACACGCACAACCACTAACGGACGAAGACCTGGCAGAGATGACAAAGCCACCAAGCGAGGATGAGGGAGAAGAAGAAGAAGACGACACAAGTGTTGAGAAAGAGGAGGAGGAAGGACTAACACTTGGTCGCTTAGCAACCATGGTCAGAATGGGCACTGACCTTCAGCGTGCGGCAGAAGAATGGGACCCTTTGATGAGTCGTTCATTGCAGTTCTCAAATATAATTGAAGGTGGCATGTCCGTTTACAAAAATCTTCTTGCTCAGAAAAAGAGTGCCGACAACTACCCATAACTATGTTCTTCTCTCGGGCAAAGACTCCTGCGCAGCCTTCAGTAGAAAAAGACGCTACAGCGCAGCGGAGTCAGGACGAAGAGGCACAGCTGGATGGACTGTGAAATACGCGAGTGACAATATTTCCTGTTTTGTATCATAGTTTTTGTTAAAAAAAACGTTAATATTTGCATTTATTAAACGCATTTTAGGCGTGAAAACAAGTTTTGGCGTTTTGTTTCATTCTAAAGTACAATATTGCATTGTAAAATAATAGTAAAAATGAAGATATATCTACTTCGCGGATTTCACTTATCGCGGGTTATTTTTGGAACATAACCCCCGCGATAAACGAGGGATTACTGTACAGGGAAGTCATCACTAACTTTGTCGACTGGTGTGGACTGAACCACCTGCACATCAATGCAAGACCAAGGAGATGGTGACAGACTTCTGCAGGAAAGCACCACAGACTACACCGGTGAGCATCCAGGGTTTTGAGACTGATACCTTGGAGGAGTACAAATACCTGGTGTCCACCTCAACAATAAACTGGACTGGTCCACTAACACTGATGTCCTGTACAGGAAGGACCAAAGTCGTCTCCATCTGCTGAGAAGACTGAGGTCCTTTGGAGTATGTAGGACATTACTGAGGACTTTCTATGACTCTGTGGTTGACTCTGCAGTCTTTTACTCAGTGGTCTGCTGGGGCTGTGGAAGCTCTGAGAGGGACAGAAAGAGACTGAACAAACTGGTCAGGAGAGCTGGTTCTGTCCTTCTGTCCACTGACAACCCCTCCCACCCCCAGTGGGGGCCCTCAGCAGCTCTTTCAGTAACAGACTGTGCAGTGTTGCTTAATGCAGCTCTGGGTCCATATTCACACTGTTTATGCACTGATGTGTGATTTATCATACACGTATTGTAATATTGCCCCCTCTCACTGAGTACTCAACCAGTACTCATCAGTACATACTGGTATTCTGTGATATATATATTTATTACTGTGCAGTAGCGTAAATGCTGTAAATGCCACTATGTGAAATTTGTGTAAAACTCATTCTATAGAATGTTTGGCAGTTTATTTTTATATATTTTTATGGCAGTAACTATAAGGATATAGTTATTGTGGCAAAATATATTTTTACATATTTGTTTATATAGTCCTTTGCATAAAATGTACACATATAGTCATCTTTTATTTTGTCTTCCTCTATTCTGTTGCTGCTGCCTGTAACACCTGAATTTCCCCGGCTGGGGATTAATTAAACCTTATCTTATATTTTCTGTTGACTTTATAATTATGTAGGCTGGAAGTTTGTTCCTTCAGTTTTAGATTCAGCAGATTGTCCAGATTCAGCAAGTATTGATTTCAACCTGCTGCACGTCAGTCTCAGAACTACACGTGTATCTGAATGAATATGTATTCGTATATAGAAATAACTGTATTGTCATCGTTGAACACATGTTGAGCACAGGAAGTCTTGAATATGGAGCAGTTTCAGGCAGCCTGTTGGAGAGCTGAACATGAAACATTTTATTCCAGTTTGAGTTACAACCAGCAAAGAAGAAAAATAGATCACAGATTCATTGGAGATGTTTCTATCTACTAACAGGCGTACAAAAATACTTTGATTTAGTTTGTACTTCAAGTATCCACATACAACAACAAAGTCCATCAAACAGACCAGTCTGATCCAGTTTATACCAGTCCGTTCCAGTTTAAACCAGTCCGATCCAGTTTAAACCAGTCCGATCCAGTTTCAACCAGCCTGATCCAATTTGAACCAGTCCGATCCAGTTTAAACCAGCCTGATCCAGTTTATACCAGCCTGATCCAGTTTAAACCAGTCCGATTCAGTTTAAACCAGCCTGATCCAGTTGCTGAAACTAGATCAGAGTGTTTTGACCCAGTTTAAACTGGATGATTCTGGATTAATGGGTTCAAACTGGTTCAGCGGCAGATAAAATACCTCAGTGAGTCTCTCGGCTGCATCAGAAATCACTGTTGACATTCTGATCAGCCAACTGACAGAAAGGTGTACCTGTTTATCTGAAGCTCCTCCTCTTCTGATGTGCCACAGGTGATGTCACACACCTGTCCTAACAACAAACAAATCCCAAATTGAACCTGTGAGACTGAAGGAGGTTCACCTTCACACTCACCTGCAGGCTCTGCAGGAAGCGCATCACATGACAAACTCTCAGCAGCGCGACTCCATCAGGACCAAATTTCAGCCCTTGAATTTAGGATGACATTAAACGATGTGGTTCTTAGTGGGTCTTCAGACTTTACCTTGATTCTGACACTTTGAGCTTCAGCTTCAACAGAAACATTTTAGTCAAACGTCACCAGCTGAGAGTCGCTCACTTTAATGAAACTTTACATAAACGCCATTTCTGTCAATCTCGTTGTCCCACAGAGTCACGTTTCATATCAGTTTAATGTGTGTGTCCAGTCCAGAGAGAGGTCCAGGACAAGCTTAGTTTAGCACAAAGACTGGAAGCAGGGGGACCTGTTAGCTCGTTCATGTTGTGGTTGTTGTTTTTAGCTTTAGATGTGTGTGAGTGCTCTCATGCAGTTAGCACCAACAGATAACCCAGGAGGCTATATTTACTTTGTGTTGGACAGTTACTTTGAAATTGTTTATGCAAAAATGAAGTTTCAGGTTCGTGCTACTTGTTGCAGTTGAATTCTTTTTTAAAGTTGTGTCATGAATCTTCACAGCGGTGGAGCAAAGTTAGAATCATGAGCATAATAACACCCCGGTGGAAATATAACAAAATGACTTGATCAGGACAGACACTGTTACTGTTGCTAACTACACACAGGGATGGCTTGTGCTATTACATTCAGATAGCTAGCAAGTAGCCTAGCTCCACTAAAAGAGAATTAAAGCAGCTCCAGTCTATCTGATCTCCATGTTGTGGTTGTTCATGAACAGGTGTACTGACAGGTGAACAGGTGAACTTAGCTGCTGATATCAGACAGGATTGTCAACTCGTTATCTTCAGTCTGACATTGCGTCCACTCTAACAAACAAAGCTAATCACTGGAGACCAACATATCCGCCTGAATCTAATGTTATTTTAACCGAACACTGATATGGATCCATGCAAACATACTGCTTCTGCAGGACTTTTCAGAGGGAAGTGAAAACTACCGTTTTGGGCCAGAATACAGTTTGACTGCTGACTGGCTAAATGCTAGTGTTAGCAGTTAGCTCTCCAGCTAAAATAGTTCGCTGATTACCCCTATGAGTCATCACTACACCACCAAGATGCTACACACACACATGTCACATTATTTCTTTGAGCCTTTAAGCTTCTTTATGTGTCTGAGCTAAGCTAGGCTAACCCCATCCAGGAGCTGGGGTTGCCACCAGCAGACCAGAATGTAGGAAATTAAGTGTCTGAGACTCAAAACCTCATGGGGGAGGACCCCCTGAATGATTTGTGTCCCCTGGGCAAGGTGTTCCTCACCTGAATCTCCTGCTGGACACACAGACATCAGCCTGATATCCCTGTTCTACTCAGAGTCTGGAGTGGGGATACTCCTGTAACTGCCCTTCAGCGCCCTCTTGTGTTGAACCAGACAAAGGGTTGATGTTCCGGTACAGGCTCTATCTTTATAGTATTTACAGTCTCCGTCGGTTTTGGCTCAAATCGTCACAGAACTTCTTTGGAATTCATAAACAAGAAAACTTTCATTTATTGTCATCTCAGCACAAGTTAGATCAGAATCTCAGCTCCGCGTTGTGAACTCTGTGATGTTGGTTTAAGTACAGAAACATCAGGACAGATGTTTCAAATGTTTCACATCTGCAAAATAAAGACAATTCATCGCAGGGAACTCAGGGTCATTTACACAGAAATACCAAGTATTATAGTGACTAGTTTGTAGATAATTACAGTACATACAGCGCAGTAGGTAGTTTCACACTTCTTCAATCAGAACAGGAGCTTAGAAACCGATTAAAATAAACACGTCAGCTTCATTAATGAAGTTTGTTTTCAGAGCCTCAGGTTGAGACCTGGTTCATCAGAAGGTTCAGGTTTTCACCCGTCAACATGAGAAAAATGACACGACTTCAGTGCAAATTGTGCATCTGTAAACAACGAACGAGTCCCATTATTCCTGCTTATATTCGGTTTTTGACTGAAGCGGATCGATGATTGATTGACGGTTCAGAGGAAGCATCAAGAACGTGTTGTAAACGGAAACGAGCCTGTGGTTCGTTACGGAGGAAACAGGAGAGCTGCACCCAGAAAAACGCTAACTTTGAAGTTTAACAGCAAACTTCTACTTTTAGAAATACACGATGAGAAGGAGTTAAATATTTCAGAGGAGAAAATTAATAAATGCTGGATTTACTGTGTTGCATCAGAAACAGAAAATAACCTCATATATCTGAGAACTCGTTAACTTTGTAGAGAGACGACCCAGCTGAGTTGTTTATGATTGATGGTTTTTTCCTCATTTCGATGTCTAAACTGTAACAGCAGGAAGCTGTTTTGGTTTCACTTTGGCGTCGTACTTCACAGATCATCTGTGTTTCTAGAAGAGGCAACTGGACTCAACTCAGCAGGAGCTTTACAGTAAACGTTTGAGAAGTGATTGAAACCCAGCAGACTGAGCCGGGTGGATTTTCTGGCAGATTGTTATGGAGTCTTAGGACCTGAAGGCTCTGTGGTCTTTTGTCTAGACTCTGGGTTAGCTAAGAGGCCACTGTTGGCGGACCTGATGGTTTTCAGGGACTTCATGGAGTTCAGTGCTGTTGTGAAGCTCAAGGACCAACAGCATGTTCAGCTTTCATCTTTGAGGCAGCACCTCTGCTTTTTTTTACACATTAATAAACTAATGTCAGAACCAGAGATTATAGTTTCAAATTTAGAACTGGTTTTGTAAAGTTACCACTTTAATGAATCTGTCTCTCTGTTTCATAAAATCCTTGTTGGTGCAGCCCTCCAGAAAGACCAGAATATGGTTTTAAATGTGTCCAACCTGTTCTCATTCACAGGTCCTCAAATGCCATCGTTTTGTCTCTCACACAGATGCTGAAGGGTTTCTCATGACTGTGTCAGAGATGCTGTACGGGACAAAACGTTGGGATTTGAGGGCTTGTGTCACAGAGTCCATCAGTGGGGTGATGATCTGATTGAGGAGCTTCAGTAGTACATTTTTCAGTAAATCACCACCGTCAAAATCTCTGTGGCTACCCATCATGCCTTGCTCTGACACCCCCTGTCATCAATCCCCATTGGACTCGATGACCTTCTCAGCCAGGATCTCTTGGAAGGTGGAGAGCTGCTTCATCTGCTCCGTCTGCATTGAGTGTCTCCTCATCAGCTTCTTCTTTATCTTGAAATCGGTGCCCCGTTTCGGTGAAGCTGGAGCCACAGGGACAAGGATCTTGTGCCCAGAGTGGACGGGGGAGGTGGCTCTGCCATTGGTACGGATGTCGGGGATGGGTCTTTGGGGGTTGATGTTGAGCGGGGGCAGGAAACCAGGCCTGGTGTGGGAGATGTGGTCCAGCAGGAGGGTACCAGAGCCCCGGCGCTCCAGGAGCCCTGGGGGACGCCTGCGCATGGTGATAGGTGACACAGAGTTGGGGATATTCTCCAGAGACTCCCTGGAAGAGCTAGTGACCAAGGAGAGGGGGGAGGCATTGTACCTCCTCCGTTCCACAGACACACGACCAGAGTCTGGAGATCCAGGGATGGACTCTGGACAGAGGTGGGTGTCTGACTCATAGTGCTCCATCCGGGTTAGTTTGGGGTGAGCCAGGGCACGAGCAACAACTGCCCCAGGTCCCCCTGTGTTCTCCTGGGACTCTGGGGCCGTGTTCCTGCGGTATAGGATCTGATGCTGCTGGACTTTGTCAGCCCAGGAGGAACCAGAGAGAGCTGCACAGTCCTCAGAGCAGGACCGGTCAATGAGTTTGGGCGAACACGGGTCGTGGGTCTCGATGCTGTGTCGCCGTGACAACAGAGGTCTCACCTGCTCTGCAATGGACAGTCCATTGATCTCAGTGACCATCCTACTCAGGTCACAGTGACACTCCTCCTGCAGACCTCCGTCAACCCTCTCCTGAGGAACCCCGCTCAGCACAGAGGGCGCTACCAGGCCCCAGGGCTCTGAGTTCAGCCTCTTCAGCAGCTTGCGTGGTGGCGGTCTCTTTTCTCCTGGTGGTCGAGCTGAAGGTAAAGGTAAAGCCGAGGTGAGTGCGAAGCTGAAGATCCCCTCCTCGTCTGTGCTCTTGTCTCCTGCTGGTGAAGAGGTGCCAATCTCCACCTCAGAAGGAGACATGCAGGCTGGAGATAGCTTGTCCACGATGCCTGGTGAGGGGGGGGAGTTGAGGTACTGCTTGGTCTTCTTGGTGCCTGACGGAGAAGTGTCAGTGGTGATGATGATCACCTCCTTGCCTTTGGCCTTACAGGCATCCAGCAGCACCTGCAGAGTGTCGCGGTCTCCCTTGTTGATGGCATGAATGAGGGCGGAGGAGCCGGAGTAGTCTTTGAGGCTGGGGTCAGCTCCATTCTCCAGCAGGAGTGAGACCACCTCCTTGCCTGCCTGCTCAGCACAGGCGTGCATCAGTGCTGTCCTGCCACTCTTGTCGGGGATGTTTGGATCGGCACCTTTCTCCAGCAGGTACCTCACCATCCTCTGCCGGGTCTGTGAGTCGTCATAGCTCGCTAAGCAGGCAGCAGAGATTGGAGTCTCTCCGCGCTCATTACCCTCGTTGATGTAAGCACCACCCTCCAGCAACAGGCGGGTCAGCCTCAGCTTCCCCTGGAAGACGGCTTTGAGGAGGGCGTTCCCCTCAGTCTGCAGGGGTCCTCCATCTCCCATGATCCCTCACCTCACCTCAGACCTCCTGTCCACCAGAAGCTAGCTTATCGTTGTCTGCCCATCCTCCATGAGAAGTCACATGACCTGCAGGAGAAACACAGATGCGGTAAGTTCACCTAAAGTTCAGTAAGGATGTAACAGGATGTAATAGGTGAACATGATGGAACGTGACTGGCTGACCAGCTGATAAAGTCACGACAGACTCTAGAGGTGCTGCTGTGTCATGTGATACTGTGAGAACACAAACAGACTGACTGCTGTTTATAAAACCAACAGGTGTCAGCACCTTCAGATACTTTTCCCACCAGCAGTGACTGCAGATCCCATGCTGTGAGAATGCTTTGGTGTGTTTTGATTAGTCATGTGAACACAGATGGACGGGTGTAGCCTCGGATGTGTCCGGGGAGAGAGGCCCACAGGGAGGCTGTGGTGGCTCTGTCATTCCAGGTCTGGTGCTTGGTCCTGAGTGGAGGAGACAAGAGGAGGAGGCCGGAGGAAGGAGTGCAGTGGTGGAGGTAGGAGGAGGGGTCTGGTCAGGGTGGGCTTTTTGAGTGATGACAGTGAACACACACAGAATTCACTGATGATGATGATGATGATGAAGGTAAACTAACAGAGAAACATCAGTAAATCACAACTGAGTTATCGTCGTCATGTTTGTTATTTGGACGAGGTTCACTGTGTTTCCAGGTGTACACACACACACAGTTGTGTTTCCATCACACATATTAATTAATTAACCTTAACCTAACCTAACCTAAACCTAAACTTAACCTCAACCTAACTGAGCACAAGCCTGCCTGCAGCACACTGTCTCTGTCAGAATGTTTTCTGTGAAAACTGCTTGTTGAGCATCAAACTCCACTGAAGAGCTTTAACCCTATCCAGGAGCGTTTGTCCTGCAGCTCGTCCAGTTCGGCGGTTTGTGGCTGTGATGACTCCTGAGATTTGCTTTCTTCATCACTGTGATTGTTTTTAGATCAACAGTTTAACAGTTTGTCCTTTTCTCTTGGAAAGAGCGACGCTCTGCTTCTACGTATGTGTTAGTCTACTATTTTATGTTATTTTCTGTATTGCTGAAAAATAGTAATTAGGGTAAAATAGCTTTGTATTTATGAATTGCCTCGGGGGACGGATCAAATGGTCTTGTGGGCTGTATGTGGCCCGGAGGCTGGAGGTTCCCCACCCCTGGTTTAAGTAAATGTGCTTAGTTACACTTTAGCTCTGAAACAGGGTTTTCCTGCTTTAACTGTCAGAAGATGACAACCGTAGGGTAGAAAACTAGCTAAATACTGAATTCAGGATTTAAAATACTAAAAAAAAGCAGCATCAAGTATTTTATGAGGAATCAAATATATTTAGCACATTTATCACAACAGTCTGTACTCACCTCTCCAGGTAAATATGTTGTGATTTAATCAAGCAAAGCCTGCCTCTACTGTGTGTGTACTGTGTGTATTATGCGTGTACTGAGTGTGTACTGTGTGTATCATGTGTGCACTGAGTGTGTACTGTGCATGCTGTGTGTACTAAGTGTGTACTGAGTGTGTACTGAGTGTACTGTACATGCTGTGTGTACTGTGTGTGTACTGTGTGTATTATGTGTGCACTGAGTGTGTACTGTGCATACTGTCTGTACTAAGTGTGTATTGTGTGTTTGTACTGTGTGTGCTGAGTGTGTACTGAGTGTGTACTCTGTATACTGAGTGTGTACTGTGCATACTGTGTGTACTGAGTGTACTGTACATGCTGTGTGTACTGCGTGTGTACTGTACATGCTGTGTGTACTGTGTGTGTACTGTACATGCTGTGTGTACTGTACTGTGTGTGTACTGTGTGTAGTGTACATGCTCTGTGTATTGTGTGTGTACTGTACATGCTCTGTGTACTGTGTGTGTACTGAGTACACAGGTGTGATTACCTGCTGAACGATGGCAGACAGACTGTTTGTATTTCAGTGTGAGAGCAAACATTTGGATACACACACACACACACACACACACACACACACACACACACACACTTGCCTTTCTATATTTGTGAGGACCCTCATTAATGTCTTGTCTGACCCCAACCTTCAGCATCACAGCTAGCACCACCTTAGCCCCAAACCTGAACCATAAAACCAGCCAGTCTTTTCAATTAGTGACAACCCCCCAACATGTCCACAGGGTGCAGAAGTGTCCTCACAGTGAGGCTGGTCCACCCCCCCGCCTCCCAGCACGCTCTTGGTTGCCGGTGGACTTTGCACTGCCAGCTGTTACAGTTCTCAGAAACAGGATCAACAGAACCTGAACAAACTAACAGATGATTAATCTGTAATGACGTCATCGAACCATGACGAGTAAAATAATACAGAATAATTCAGTGAAGCAGCTTCGACATCCTGACTGTTAGTCCAGATACAATGCTGTATTTCCCATGATGCACCTGGATAGATGCTCCTGTGAGCGTCCCTGCTACACCTCCAGTTTGTGACAAGGGCGGATGACATCACTGTGGAGGTCTTCCCCCCCCGTCCACATGTGAAGGGATTCAGGTGACACTGAACCCCAAAGGGACCCCCTGCACCCACCTGTCGCTCTCACCTGACACACAATGAAATGAACAGCTGATCAGGAGGAATCAGCCAATCATTGTGAGGCCAGCTGATGGCCAGCAGGACCAGGTCTGGACTGAACAGTCTAAACTGTCACTTGTTGTGGGCAGGTAGCTCAGGTGTACCTGATCGTGTGTGTATCTGTGCGATACATGTGACACCACTGTGCATAACAAGTATTTGTATTTTTGAAACGTTTTGTACTTTTTCCTGATAATACACAGTATTGAAGTAACAGTTTGATTTCAGGACCTGTACTTATGTATTTTAACATTGTAGTATTGCATTATTAGTACTTTTACTGAAGTACATAATACTTCTTCCAGCACAGAAGTAAAATACAATAATTGATCTAATAATCTAAAGACTGATCTTCTAAAACTTCAACAGTTCAAACCTGATTCTGACTGTCGGCCCGTCTTCACCTGCAGCAGGTCACGTGTCTCCCTGCTACCTGTCACTCAGGTGGAGATGCTGCTGTTCAGGAACGTGATGCTGCTGAAGCTGCCTGACTGTGGAGGAATGCAGCTCACAGCACAGATCCGGAAATGTACCGGATTTCTACGTCAGTCCGCGCTCTGACGCAGCGATTTCTATATTTACACACCGGTTGCGACGTTACCGGCAGCAGCAGCGCTCGCGCGCGCACACGCACGCACGCGGGCGCACGCACACACACACACACACACACACAGGATCAGATACGTGGTGTGTCTTTGCTGCATCATCATCATCATCATCATCATCACCGCCACATCTGGTGACTTCACAGCTTTACAGTCGCTCGTTGTTAAAATCATCGTAAACCGACACACACACACACACACACTCACACACACACACACACCGCTACAACCCGCTGCTGATGCAGCTGATGGTGATGAAGATGATGGAGGACTGAGTGAGACGCAGCAGAGCAGTGATGAAGATGATGGAGGGATGAATGAAGGAAACAACACACGCGGAGCGTTTGTTCTTTTCTTACCGCCGAGCTGAAGAAGCAGCAGCATCATCTTCATCATCACCGTCCGTTCGTTCCAGTAAGATACTGTTTACTGACTGACTGACGAGCCACTGCACCGACACTCCTCCTCCTCTTCCTCCTGAGAGTCTGAGCTGTCAGAGAAGATTCACGGCCGGACGGTGATTGTGGCCACCAGCGCCCCCTGCTGGTCACAGTCCAGCACTGGAAACGTCACTTGATCATCTCTGGGAGATCATTTGAAGTATGGACTACGTGTGTGTTTAGATATTTACAGAACCAGTCAAAAGTTGTACCACACCTTCTTTAATTTTATTATTTTCTCCATTGTAGATTAACACTGAAGACATCAAAACAATGAAAGAACACAAGTGGGATTATGTGATAATTAACAGATAATTAAATCAATATATTTCAGATTCTTCACCGGTCGCCTCCTCTAGCTTTGACGGTTGTCTTCTCTCAGCAGCTTCATGAGGTCGTCACCAGGGATGATCTTCCATCATATACGCTGAGCTCCGACTCACCTCAAACCATCTCGCTGGGTTCAGGTCAGGTGACTGTGGAGACCAGGTCATGTGATGCAGCCCTCCATCACTCTCCTTCCTGGTCAAACAGTCCTCATGAATCCTGGAGGTTTGTTCTGTCCTGCTGAAGAACATCCCAGCTGGGCTGACCTGTGGCTGCAGGACGCTGTGGTAGCCGTGCTCGTTCAGTGAGCTTTGACTGGAACCAAACCGCTCAGATCCGGACTCAACAGACCAGAGCCCAGGTCTCCACTGGTCTAAAGTCCAGTCCTTGTGTTTCTTGACGTGAGCAGTTCTCTTCCTCGTCTTGGCCTCCCTCAGTCGTGTTTTTTCAGCAGTTGGAGCCTCCACCAGGACTGAGACGAGCATCTTCCTCATCTACCGTGCAGGGCAGTGAGTAGGGTCATGTTTCATCATCAGCCTCCCTCATCGCTGCCATGCCTTGTCCGGGTGGTGAGACTTTCACCAGCAAGTTCTGGGCGGGTTTCTGCATTTTCTGTGCTACGAATCGCTCCATCCACCCAGAGAGGAGGCAAAGAACGGATTCTTATTCCAGTATTTAGTGGCAGGTGGATTTGTAAAAACATTTCGTTAAGTATCCAAAATCAGTCTCCAGCAACCGTGACATCATGTGAACTGACACGGTTCACATTTAAAGTACATGTCCCCTCACCGTACTTCACCACATATATGAGACAGGCCTGTATTTCTGATCGCTGATATCGAGCATGAAACCGACTGTTTTCAACTTTCTCTCCTCTTGCCTTGGTAAGTTCTTCTACCACATGTGTTACAGAATCTACATTTCTGTATCCATTTATGCTAAATTAAGCCTCACAAAGTGTTAGCATATAAGAAATAGCATATATCGTATTGCTGAATTTATTGATTATTTATAATGTACATTTATGTTTTCAACAGGAGTTATTGTTTTCCCCAGCTAGCCTTAACCAGTCAAGGTTTTTGCAGACTTCATAGATAGATAGATAGACAGACAGACAGACAGACAGACAGACAGACAGACAGATAGATAGATAGATAGATAGACT
This sequence comes from Chelmon rostratus, assembly GCF_017976325.1. Taxonomy (NCBI): domain Eukaryota; kingdom Metazoa; phylum Chordata; class Actinopteri; order Chaetodontiformes; family Chaetodontidae; genus Chelmon; species Chelmon rostratus. Next base: position 279,231 of record NC_055665.1, on the reverse strand, counting down.
TTATTTACCCCAAGCTGGGAAATTGCAGTGCAGCAGCAGCATCACACACAGTGAAATAAGTGAAAATAAGACTATAAAGAACAAACTATACATAATAAAATATCAAAATAGCGAGCAGTAAAGAATTATATACATAATAATAAAATATCATCAAGCAAGTCATGGTCAGCTGACATCATTCAGCAGTTTGGGTCATCACTGACCTCATCACTAAACAACTCAAAAGTTGCACAGTCAGCACCTTTTGAGCCGATGATTTCTCAGATGCCATCCGTGGTTTCGGGAGATCCATTCCTCCCAAGTCATGACCGTCTGTGTCTCAAGTATCCACGTAAAGTGTTTTCTCTTTAAAGAAGGTCTGTACTGATTCTCTGTGGTGGTAACTACCGCTCACTGTCGCCTTCTGATTTTATTCCTTTATTTACAGTCATAGCTGACCTGGGCACATAATTCATGTAGCTGGTGATATTTTTAATTCAGATTATTGCCAGATATGTTACATGCATCTGGTGGCAGACCCAACAGGTGCCATACATTTAGTATCCAGACGCTGCGGTCAGTGGGCATTCATCACATGCTGCCAGTTGTTTTCAGTCACTGTGTTTCTAAGTGCTCTTCGTTGTATTTGGGTTAGTGGTTATGTATTGATACAGTCATGATGTTTGGATTTCTGATATCTCGCTGCTTGCTGTCTCCTGCTGTCCTGTTGTCTCAGAGTTCGTCTCAATCCTGGCCATTAAATTTACTTCTTATTTTTCTCAATTTCTGTTTGCCTTTCCATCTGCATACATGGTGTGTTAATTGCAGGCTATATAGGTTCTCTAACGTAGTATTTAGTCATTGCTGACAAAGACTTATTATGCTGCTGGTAATTGCTACGTTTCATTGCATCTGTCAGTTGCTACGTCATCATTGCATTTTGCTATTTGCTACATCGTCTCTGAGATTTGCTGGATCGTCATTCTGCTAATCGTTGTTGCATTACGCTTATTGTTAAGGAGGGGGAGGGTTCAGGGAAAAATTATTATCATCATGGGGCATCGGTAAGGATGCTTGAGCCAGGAGAAGTACTTATAGTCAAGAACATGTTGATTTATTTTCAAGTCTTCAGTCTTCAAAAAACCCACATGGACGGATGTCTCTGAAACAAACCGAGGGTTAAACTTCTCTTAAATAAAGATAAGGATAAACAAAGATCTAGTTTAACTTCATGAAAATGCTAAATGTGTAAAACCAGCCCTTACCTGTGCTGCCGCCCCGTGAAATGGTGAAAGACTGAATGAGCAGGACTTAAATCGGGCGTGCACAGGTGAGTGAGGTGAGAGGCAACCAATGAGTGAAGAAGAAAGGGAAGGAAGTGAGGTAAAGGAAGTGAGGTGAGCTAAACAGGTTGGGGAGACATGAGAAATAAGAGTCTTTACTACAGTTATTCTATCATCTATCATGACACTGTGATACGCGGATTCAGACAGATGTGAACTTAATGAGCTCATCCTCTGCTTTTCCCTCCGACTCACATCCAACGCCACCGCAATCACTGATGTCACAGCACGCCAAGCTAAGAGGACCACATGAGATTACTGCAGGCTCGATTAGTTACATTATTGATCGGTCACAGTTTGTTGAAGCATGATGCTAATAACTCCAAACATTGACAGACAGATAAAATAAATGTTCCATTCACATATGATTGCTCATACAGAGCAGGATTCAGAGTGACAATCCTGCAAAAGAAGTTGGTGTCATGGCATCGTGTTCAGTGTGTCTCTAGAAATACAGCAGCATTGAGTCTTTGCCTTCTAACATTCTAACATCACACAAAAATACAGTACTATCACAGCGTATTGCTGTTCATAATTGCCCAGAATGCATTGTTTTACAGTTTAGCATCATTTAAATTCAAGATTCAAGATTTCTTTGTCATTGAGCCTGACATGTCAATGAAATCTGCACTGCACCCCCCATGTTAGAACAAGATAATAAGAAAGATTATAGAATAAGATCAAGATACTAGAATAAAATAAACCAACATGCAATAAAAATATTCGTAAATGCAATTAAAATATACCAGACATGAAAATATACTAAACAATAAACAATAAAATAGTCGTTATTGCCTGAGCCTAATCTTTTTGTGTATGTCACTCCGGTACATTAGCCGTTGTTGGCTAGGCTTTTGTGATGATGATGATTATGTGTTTTTTTTTTTTTTTTTGGTGTCGGTACCAAACAACCTTGTTTCCTTACATCTGGGTAATATGATTTGTAGGAGAGAATTCAATGAAATTGGATTTCACAGGACATGTAACATGACACAGCATTTATAACATCTTCAAAATCTGAAACATGACACAGCATTTATAACATCTTCAAAATCTGAAACATGACACAGCATTTATAACATCTTCAAAATCTGAAACATGACACAGCATTTATAACATCTTCAAAATCTGAAACATGACACAGCATTTATAACATCTTCAAAATCTGAAACATGACACAGCATTTATAGCACCTACAGGATCTGAAACATGACACAGCATTTATAGCACCTACAGGATCTGAAACATGACACAGCATTTATAACATCTTCAGAATCTGAAACATGACACAGCATTTATAGCACCTACAGGATCTGAAACATGACACAGCATGAATCTCACATTAATAAATTCACATACAGATTTAATCAACATGTGAAATAAGTTTCACATTGATCGATTGATGTTAATTTAAATCACATGTTCCTGTGTTAAAATCCACACATGATGAACATGTGACCAATAAAACATGTGATGACGTGCCGTTTTATCTTTCTTAGTATCAGTTGAAGTTGATGACAAAAATAAAGTCCTGGACACACACACACACTTGCGCACACACTCAGACACAGACTGTTGGTATTATGGAAACATAGTTTCCATGGCAACTGATGTGCTGCATTCCTGCAGAAGCGTTCCCAAGGTGACACACAGCTCTTTACCTCACTCACACAGACACACACAGATACACACACACTAATGCACATACACGCTGAAAATAAGCAGCGAAAGTAATTTGTTGTGAACTGAAAATAAACAAAAATGGTACGTTAAAAAACTATTATTTAGGACTGATAATCCTGATTACATAATTAATTAATCATTTCAGTTATCTATGTATCAAGTTTCATATATTTTTATTCTGCAACACAAAGTTGCACAATGAAATGAAAGCTAGCCCTCATACATACAAAAACACTGTTGAATTCACTGTACAGAAAATACGGTTTGCATCTTAACATTAAAATTAAATATTTGACATCGAGGAAACACTATCTATCACCTTTGACTTTGTTTGAGCACCAGTCTGCCCCCCCTCATCTCACCTGCCGTCTTTTGTGCTGTCATCTTAGAACCAGGTTTAAACTAAAACAGAAAATAAGCAGTGAAAACTGAAACTAAATAAAAAGTAGAATAGCACTCGGGGAGCGCAGAGCTGCACCAAGGCCAGTAGACCTAGAATTTATACTTTGGATGTGAGTAAAAGCATTTTTGTTTCCGTAGCCACATGTTAGTTTGAGAACAGCAGAGCATTGTTACCGTTGTGATGGTCTAGTTTTCTGTGTGAAGTCTGAGCAGCTACGTGTGTCGGCTACCCTGGTACACCAAAGGGTCACTGGTACCTGTGAATGTGGATGACATGGACTCTTTGTGTTTCTACAGTCATCAACTGCATGGAGCTTTGTCTGGGAAAGGAATGCTTCAGCTGCCAGTATCCAGTCTAACAGAGGAGTTTAATCACACTCAGGTTAGGACAGAACTTTGACAAGGGGGAGAAAAACACAGCTGCTAAGTCAGGGAGCAGGCAGGTAGGGGGCTGCCTGGTAGGGGCTAGTTGTGCCCCAGGAAATAGTTTATAGTAATCTGAGGCCGGACATCGTCTTATGGTCCAGAATATTTACAATACTTTGTGATTTAAAGCGACAGAGTTTAGATTTAGCTGTTTACCACACAGACTGCACAGTTTTCAGTGTCTGGCCCTTTAATATCTGTTTGTTTATGACACAATCATAAAAACACGTTCTTATAGAGATGATTTTAGATTTTTCCTCTCTGATCTGATTCTGTTGTTCAGGCCACCTGCTGAACTTTAACCCTGAACAGAAGAAACCGCAGAGGTCAAAGTTCACAGACACAGAGTCAATAACCCTCAGCCAATCAGAGCAGAGCAGCCTCTCACTGTCTGACTCTCTGCTTTTCTTCTTCTCCTTCTTGTTTTTCTGTCTCCGCGGTTGGACGATGCACACCAAAGGAAACTCCTGGTAAGACCGCCCCTCGATGTATTTATTAATATAATTCTGAAAGTTTTCTTCTGGTCCCTCTGACTGAACTCAGATCAGATTCTGTTTCTGCCTGCTGAGTCTTTGTCCTGAAATCACAGAGAAACAGAAATTATTTTCAGTGTCAATAAAAAGAATTAGTCCAAATAAAGCAGCAAACCTTCAACAAGTTAGCTCTAAATCCATGAAACAGTTTAACACTCTTCTTATAACACAAACTGTTTGGTGTCAAAAGTCAAATCAGACAGAAACTGACGTGTTTTTATCAAACTAACTCCAACATGTTCAGTTTCAGCAGCTCATTTTTTAGAGTGTGATGTAAACCTGAATGAATACGTTTAAACATTGATGACAGAAGCTTGAGGAAGGTTTTGTTTGGCACATGACCCCGTTCACTCTGAGAAACGATTCATCTGCAGATTAATCAATGATTGTTAATGTGATGTATGCGTTCACTCCCTTACTTCAACTGTTCAATAAATTCATCTGTCAAACTAAAATACAGAAACATAATGACACAAGTCTGCTGATTATTACATCATCATCATAAATAACAATAATATACTTCATTTAAAGAGCACGATTCATGGTTAAAGTGCAAAACAAAGTGTTTAACATAAAGAAAATAATAATAATAATGTGTGATAAAACAATAAACACAATGAAAATAGAGTGAAAACAGCTGGATGAGACCGAGCACCAGCCGTCAGGTGAAAAGAAAAGTCACTTGAGGAGAAAGCGACATTTAAAAGATTCGTCTTCAGACTTCATTTAAAGGCATCAACAGATGCAGAACCCTCAGACCTTCAGGTAGGCTGGTCCTGGTCCTGGTGTAATTAACAAAGGCTGCTTCTCTGTGCCTTTTAGTTCTGGTTCAGGAACAGTCCAGAGGTTTGAGTCCGAGGATCTAAGAGACCTCGTAGGCTCACATGTCTCAACCATGTCGGAGCCCGTCAGTGATTTAAAAACCAATCACAGACTTTCACAGTGAGTCAGTGGCAGACCGGTAACCAAAGGTTTCCAGTATAATCCTCTCCAGGGTCTTCATCAAGTGGGAGTTAAGGCTACAGGCCTGAAGTGGTTGGGCTCCCTGGAATGCACAGTCTTTGGCACTGGAACCACACAGGAAGTTTTCCACAGGGCAGGAACTCTCTGCAGGCTGAGGCTCAGGGTGAAGATGTGTTCAACAACCCCAGAGAGTTGATCTGCACAATCCCTGATCAGTCTGGATGTTATGATTTCTAATGATTTGCCAAGTGGTGACGCACAAAGACTGAACAGAACTGGACCTAAGATAGAGCCCTGTGGGACACCACATGTCAGGTCTGTTTTATTAGAGGACTGACCATCCATGGACACATAGAACTGTTGACCAGTTAGATCAGACCTGAACCATTGAAGACCTGTGTCAGAGAGACCAGCCCAGAGCTCAGGTCCATCCAGCAGAATATTCTGATCCAGAACGCAGCCCTGAGATCTAACAGGACCAGCACAGACTGCTCATTCTGAGCTCATTCACAGCTTTCTAGAGCTGTTTCTGGACTGTGCTGGACCCTAAAACCACACTGGACTTTCTCAATCACACTGTTGTCACAGAGGAAATCAGTTTTTCTAGAATCCTCCTCAGAAAAGGCAGTTTGGTGATTGGTCTGTAGTTAACGATGAAGAAGATCCAAAGCGTCTTTTTTCAGCAGGTTTAATTAGAGCAGCTGTAAAAGCTGCAGGAAAGCTGCTGTGAACAGCGACTGATTCCTTATTGTTAAATCTTCTTCTTCAAACAGTTAAAAAACAATTTAAAAAAGTAGTGGGGATGGGGTCAAGAGCACAGGTGGAGGATTTTAACATGCTGTAAAGCAGTTCATGGTGCTTTTGGATTTTGGAGGAACACTGTGCGGTTCGTTGTCCATCTTTTTCTGAGTAATGTTTGTTCTGATGGCTGCGATCTTATCTCTAAAGCAGGCAGAAAATCCATTACAGGTCGTAGCACTCAGGTGATCTGAGTAGTAGTTCCAGGCAGAATTCATGAGACTGCTGAAAAAATGATTCAGTTTTTATTCATAAGAGAAATATAATCGAGCCCCCCCCCCCCCCCCCCCCAGCTGCTGCTCCTTTGAGGACTGCAAACTGACGACTGAGTGGCTACTGAACCACACGAGTCACCGTCCGAAGGTCGCAGTGATCTGTGGTTCAGGACTCGGGCTGCTGGCTGACGGAGCCGCCAACAAACAGACCTTCAGGTACCAGGACATCCCCAACTTCCCCATCAGCACAGGTGAGTCGGCTCCGCCTACTGTAGACTGGCTGCTGGAGGATCCGTGTTGGTGTTGATCCCCCCCCCCCCCCCGTTAGTTTGACCACACCCCCTCCCCTTTCTTCCAACTGTCCATCCTTCATTCTTTTTCTGCTTTTCTAACCTGATTTCATCTCAGAGGAGCTGAACCCAAAATGTATTTGTCTTCAAACAAAATGTTAATAATTAACAGCTGCTTTCTATCTGTGTCTCTGTCTCTGTCTGTCTCTCTCTGTCTCTGTCTCTCTCTGTCTCTGTCTCTGTCTCTCTCTCTGTCTCTGTCTCTCTCTGTCTCTCTCTCTCTGTCTCTCTCTCTTTGTCTCTGTCTCTGTCTCTCTGTCTCTTTCTGTGTCTCAGTTGCGGGTCATGAAGGCTGCCTGGTCTTTGGGACGATTGAGGACACTTCCTGTGTCTTCATGCAGGGTCACTTCCACCTGTACGAAGGTTACTCCCTCTGTCAGGTGAGCCCTCAGGACTCACAGCGATGTCTGAATTCAACAACACTCCCATTGAGGATGTTGAGAGGAGCCAGCTGAGGTGGTTCATCTGATCAGGATCCTCCAGGACTCCTCCCAGTGGAGAAGGAGACCCCAGGGCAGGCCTGAACACACTGGAGGGATTATTAAACTGTATACCCCAACAGTGCAATCTGACTGTCTGCCTCTCTGTCTGTCTGTCTATCTGCCTACCTGTCTCAGGTGACTTTCCCTGTGAGGATCTTTAAACTGATGGGTGTCGAGTCTGTGCTGGTGACAAATGCATCTGGAGGAATCTGTCCAGACTTTAAAGTCGGTGACATCATGATCATCAAAGACCACATCAACCTGCCAGGATTTGCTGGACAACACCCACTGTGTGGACCCAATGACGAGCGGTGAGACAGGAGGACAGACAGAGAGGCAGAGACGATTCAACACAAACCCTGAGATTGAATTAGCTTGATTAGCATTTCAAAGTTAGATGTGAATTGTCCCGTCTGTCTGTCTGTTTGCAGTTTTGGGATCAGGTTTCCCTGCATGTCTGATGCATACAGTAAGGTTCTGAGGCGGCTGGCCTTGGACGTGGGCTCTGAGCTCGGCTGCAGCGATTTCATCAGAGAGGGAGTTTACTGTATGGTGAGCGGACCAAACTTTGAAACCATCGCTGAGGCCAGAATGCTGCTGATCCTGGGCTGTGACTCTGTGGGTAAGACAGGAAGAGAGGCAGACAGACAGGTGCACAGTCTCTCTTCAGCAATTGGTCATCCAGGGGTAACCTTTCCAGAGAGCTTGTTAATGATTGACAAGTCTTAACGAGCCTTGTTAGTGCGTCAGCAGGGAGCGCAGTGGTTGTTCACCTGACCAGAGATCACATCCACTTTATTGTTTATTCTTTGATGAACTGTAAGAGCAGTTCAGCGGGGTGTACTGTGAGTTGTAGTGTGGAAACCCGATGGTCTGCAGTCAGCAGTGTGTTCATAACATCTAGGATCTGGGGTCTGTAAACACTTTCTACGTGTCCTGGAACAAGTTTTAGAGGTCCTGAAGAGGTATCAGTGGGTCTGTCAGGAAGTTCTTGAGGTGTAGAAGGCCATGAGGAGGTTGTAGGGGTCCTTTGAAAAGGTTCTAGGGTGCCTGGAAAGGTTTCTTTGTACCAGGGCTACTCAAAGTCCAGACCTCGGTCCACATTTGGACCAGAGAGCAAGTCGACACCAACCCATCAACCTATTCTGGACAACTGGCGGCCACAGGTAACAATCAGATGCGGACCTTTGAGTGACAAGTGACCCTGCTAACAGACCCTTTGAAAGAATCTCCAGTTACTTAGGAGACGTTTAAGGTCCTTCAGAAATTTCTAGTTCTAGGGTCCAGCAGAAGGTTCTACAGCTCCGTGAGGAGGATTTAAAAGTCAGAGGGATTCTCTATCAGATGGTAGGGTTTCTGAAAAGGGCTTTGTCAATCTTTTAGAGCAATCAGTGGTCCTAGATGAATTTCTAGGGCCCCACAGAAGTTTCTGGGGGTTCTTCACAAGGATTTAGGGTTCTACTGAGATTCTAGGGTTCCATGATAAAGGTTTATGGGTCCCTGAGAATGTACGTAAGAATGTGTTACTATTGTCAGAATTATTTTAAGTATATTATGCATTTTTATCTTTACTTTTAAATTAATATTTTACTCATCATTTGCATTTACTCTCTGCACATTTTTACACATTTGCATTTGCACATTTTTACTATTATTATTAGTATTATGTTATGTCATCTTTGTAGTAGTTTGTAACTGTAGTTTTTTTCATACCTGCATGTTTATTTATTAAATAAAAGCAAGAGAATGATGACAGATCTCAGACAGAGTATTTCAGTTAATGTCTCAATAGTATTTAACATGATGCAGCAAATCGAAAAGAGGAACACATGATGTTCAGGTTTCAGCAGGAACCACAACAGCAGGTTCACACAAAGGTTCTGCTGATTAAATATGGATGAGACAGAGTGGAACCCTGCAGCTCAACAAAATGCTAAATTCAATCAAGATGGTGAACAAGGTCACATGACACACATTTCCTGGTGTGTTTACGTTGGCTGTCAAACACCCAATGCTTTGATTATGTGGTAATTATAGCAAAGAGTTTTTAATGCTCAGTGAGGTAAAATAGATTATATCAAATTTAGAGGAAAGAGAAAACATAATCAATGGGGCTTACACAATTAAACAATCTATTTTACTTTTATTACTTTTCTTAATCATTTTCTTTTCACTTTGGGTCAAATTGCAGCACAACTTTTTGTTTGCTTGAAGTGATACAGTTTGCTCAAATCATGAAAAGGTAAAAAATGTAGTTAAAATGAAGGTTATAAACCATAACAAGGTGATACATTTATTCTTATTCATATTCTCTTTTCACACTCACCCCTCCTCCTCTTCAGGTATGAGTACTGTTCCTGAAGTGACGGTGGCGAAGCACTGCGGACTCAGAGTTCTTGGTCTGTCCCTCATCACCAACAAGGTCAGTTATTAAAATGATAACAGCAACACAGCAATATATTCATAGTAATTACAATAGACTGCAGTGTGACGGTTGCGATGTGGCTGTGTGATGGTTGTGTGATGGTTGTGTGACAGCTGTGTGATGGCGGTGTGACATAGCTGCGTGATGGTTGTGTGACTGCTGTGACGTGGCTGGATGTGTGACAGCTGTGTGATGGTAGTATGATGGCTGTGATGTGGTGTGTGACAGCTGTGTGATGGTAGTATGATGGTTGCGACGTGGCTGTGTGGTGGTTGTGAAGTGGCTGTGTGATGGCTGTGTGACGGCTGTGATGTGGATGTGTGACTGCTGTGTGATGGTAGTATGATGGCTGCAACGTGGCTGTGTGATGGTTGTGTGATGGTAGTATGATGCTGTGATGTGGATGTGTGACAGCTGTGTGATGGTAGTATGATGGTTGTGAAGTGGCTGTGTGATGGTTGTGTGATGGCTGTGTGACTGCTGTGACGTGGATGTGTGACAGCTGTGTGATGGTAGTATGATGGCTGCGACGTGGCTGTGTGATGTGGCTGTGATATAGCTGTGTGATGGCTGTGTGATGGTTGTATGATGGTTGTGATGGCTGTGTGACGTGGCTGTGACGTGGCTGTGATGTGGATGTGTGACAGCTGTGTGATGGTAGTATGATGGCTGTGATGTGGATGTGTGACAGCTGTGTGATGGTAGTATGATGGTTGCGACGTGGCTGTGTGGTGGTTGTGAAGTGGCTGTGTGATGGCTGTGTGACGGCTGTGATGTGGATGTGTGACAGCTGTGTGATGGTAGTATGATGGTTGTGAAGTGGCTGTGTGATGGCTGTGTGATGGTTGTATGATGGTTGTGTGATGGCTGTGTGACTGCTGTGACGTGGCTGTGACGGCTGTGATGTGGATGTGTGACTGCTGTGTGATGGTAGTATGATGGCTGCGACGTGGCTGTGTGGTGGTTGTGTTGACATACCTGTGTCATGCTGCAGGTATCTCTGGATTACAGTCGGGAGGAGAAGGTGAACCATGAGGAAGTTCTTCAGACCAGTAAGATGCGGGCTGAGGTTCTCCAGAAACTTGTGACCACTCTGATCTCTCGCTGCCAGCAGCAGAGCATCAACACACACTGACACATCAACACACACTTGTGGATCAACAGAACCACAACAGAGTGTGCTTTCACTCACTGTCAACATGTACAACACTGTTTAATGTGACAGTCAGTGTCCTGTCTATAACAATACAGATGTTGTGTGTCAACTCTGAATTCACAATAAAACTGTCCTCTAAACTGTCCTCTAAATGACTGAACACTCTGAGTAAGTGAAAACACAGTAATTTAGTTCTTTTTTAAATTCTAAACGTCCTAACCAATCAGAAGGAAGCTGCAGGGAAACAACAACTGTGAAGAATCTCTATAGACAGTCAATAAATGATCAATGATAAATACTTAATAATCAAATTAACTAATAAAAAGGTGAGTTTCAATTAAAACTCATAAAGCTGTAAGGCTTAAAGCTTCCTTTACCTCAAAAATCTTAACTCAAGGTCTTCTTACTTGGTTTCTTCAATAGAGACAGGCAGACAGAGAGACAGGCAGACAGAGAGACAGGCAGACAGAGAGACAGGCAGACAGAGTCCTGCTGTGAGTGAAGCTTTTTATTCCTCCGCCAAGAGGAACGAGACTCCAGACACCCAGGACGCGTCCACGCTGCTCCCAGTAACAACCCAGTCTGTTCCCAGTACGGTCAGTTCCCTCCTGAAAGCGGTGGAGATACGATCAGCACGACGTAAACCTGCTGCGTCACCTGATGACCTCATGTTATAACCTCACCTGAAGGTGTGTGATGTCAGGTAAAGGTTGTGATGTCGGTACTTTCTCTCATTCAGGAAACGGCTTCACTGAAGGAAAAGAGTTTCATACGAGAGCTGAGAGATCAGTCAGTTAATTACTCAATCAAGAGATTATTAATCAGTAAATCATTTTTCACAGATGTGCAGACAGACAAGCAGATATTTACACACAGGTATCAGAAGTTAACATGTTCAAATTAATTGATAAAAGTCACCAGCTGGTCTTTAAAAAGGCCGTCTTCACTGACTCACATCAGGTTTATGGTCTGCTCGCTCATCACATCGTGTTTCCAGTCTGCTTACATTCACATTACATTAATACTGTACTGACCCAGATATGAAGCTGATTTCAGTTTGTATCTCAGGAAGGGGCCCAGTGTTATTTTTGAGGAACGATATCTGTGTAGATGAAGCTAAACTAATTCCAAATGTTGTGCAGTGCGCTAAGACAGTATTCACCTGTTTTACATTCGATGAGGGTTTAGATTTTAATTTATATGAATAAAATTTCAATTTTTGCTTTCTACTGTCAGAAATCCATAATGACAAAGTGGCGACATGTCATTTTTTTTCGGATTAAAACTGAAATCTCTTTACAGAAGAATTCAGACCCTTACTTCAGTACTCTGTAGAAGCCCGTTTGGCAGCACTGGTAAGTCTCCACAAATGTTGCGCAGCTAGATCTTGGAAGTTTATCACATTCTTCTTGGCAGATCCTCTTCAGCTCAGCTCAGATATATATGTGTGTGTGTGTATGTGTATATATATTGCCACAGGTTCAAGTTTTAACCATACCATGGTATGGATTGCCATAGCAGAATGTTTTCACTTTGTCAGTGCGGGTCATTCAGTGTAGACTGATGGGCAAAAATAGCTATTCTATTTATTTGAAATTACATCTAGAACTCAAGTGAAGGTGTTCGAACACTTGTGAAGACACTGTAGATATTTTTCCTCTATGTAAATAATTCGATAGGTTGCATTCAGGCGCTCCTCCAGTCTCCTCCTGTAGCTCTCCTTATCTCCCGTTTCATCTCCCTCTGCATCCTCCTCAGTTCAGTTTTGTCCCCAGATCTAAAAACCCTCATGTTCTCATTAACATATATACAGTGGTCCTCATTTCATGCATTGTCTGTTGCTATATTATTGCAGTTATCTGCTCCTATGTCATTTGCATTTGACAGACAATAATCACTCATAAAAACTCATTCACAGACACACACAATCACACACAGTATCAAAAATAAAACAATCCCACAAGAAATTGCACTAAATCAATGCTAATTCAATGTACACAATATAAAGTAACAAAATGAACTGAACAATTAGCCCAAAATGAAAGCAATATTCAATATTAAAGCAGATTAATACAACAAAAAAAACAATAGACATTTAAATTTAAACACAAAAGATGTATATTTTAAAACAGTTCATGCAGGCGATTTTGCAGGCTGATTTGGTGCCAAGCCTTCATGTATGCTTCTCCAATAGCAGGCCAAACAGCCGCAAGCCAGCAGCCAGTGCCCGAAAAAGGCACAGGAGAGCCACAATAAACAGAACCAGAACCAGAAGAGAAGTAAGAGAGGGCCAAAACAGCAGGATGGATCCAGGGAGTGGTAGCCACACACTCAATTTGCTGTCTATAAAAGAGCACAAAACCACCAGCCAGCAGGAGGGGGAAAGGTCTGTGGCTGAATCACACGGACACGAGATGCCAGCACAGCTTCGCATGGAGAAACCTGTCTCACAAAGCACCAGCCAGCCATGCTGTCTGTATCTGGACCACAGCTGCACCATGAGTTCGAGCTCGGCAACAACAGTCCCGCCAAACCAGACACTGAGCTCCGCCGTGCCGGGCTGCGGCCCCCGCCATGAGATCGACCGATCGGGAGAGGAAGGACGGGGTGAGGTGAAGCCACCCACCTGAATATAAAGGTGCGCACGGCGCCGCCTGGCACAGTGCCACGCAGTGGCAGGGAGAGAGGTGACGTCTGGCTACACAGACCTGGACTACATTGTTGGCTTGACACTAAGCCACCGTCACCTCGGAGAAGACCACTCTCGAGTGAAGAAGGCAAACAGAGGAGACTCTTGTGAGGAGAGGACTGGCCTGGGACAGGCTTTGAGTCTTGATAAGCTTGTAAATTATTGGTTTGCTGCTGTTTCAGTTGAGGCTAAACTCAGGTCCATTGGGCCCACAGCTGAAGAGGAGAAACTATTAGAAACTACTAGAAAAACTATGAATGGACTGATGCCGTATATTTGTATTAATTTGGATCACACTGATGCTGTATGATGCCGTATATTTGTATTAATAGTCTATATTAGCATGATGTGTCGTGTTCTTCAGGTACTTTATTATCTAACTTTTTATTTTAGGTCTTACATCACTGTGTTTCACATTTGTCTTTAATAATATTTAATAGGTCCAGGTGTTTCATTGTTAATCAGGGAGCATCTCAGTGTACAGGAACACACACACACACACTTACATTCATGTCCTGGAGACCCTAACCATAACCACTAACTTTAATCATCGTTTTCCTGACTGTGGACACGTCTTCAGTCCCCAATTAACTGGTCTTTACTCTGACACACACACACACACACACACACACACACACACACACACACACACACAGTGTGAAGACTGAACCTGAGTTTTGTCTTGCAGGTTGTGAAACCTGCACGCCTCCCTCTCTGCCGCTCATCCATCATGAAGTTATCAAACGAAGCGAAACTGTACCACAGTGATCTCTGTCTGCTGCTCCATGATGATGACGATGATGAAGACTCTTTGTATCCTCCGCCCAGGAGACATCACTTTCTGGGCGTCAGACGACAGCTGATGGATCCAGCTGCTGTCAGTGTTCATGTTCTGTCCTCAGATAAAACTGGTATCACATGTGAAGTGGTTCACACAGCAGCCTGTCGATTTCTGTGTCAGCAGAGACGAAGCTGACTGAGGATCAGCTGCTGCAGCATGCTGCAGGCATCACTGTCTGAATCACTGTCTGAATTTTATCAGTTTTTATAAACAGAAACGTTCAGCGTCTAATATTAGTGAAGCACATCTGACCTTCATAAAACCTGCTGTAGAAATAAAATGTGAAACTTTCAGTCAAAGGTTGTTTTTTATTACGTCATCGTTTCAAATCTGGATTGAAGACATTTACACTCACACATCTGTGTTTCTGTTGGTCACAAATCTGATTACTTCTGAGCTTCATGTACATCAGGGCTGGTCCTCCTCCATTCCAGAAGAGGGGCAACTGCACCTGAAGCTGGTTTTTACAAAACTTACAAAAACACCAGAAAAAGAACAGAGCAGACATCCTGCCGCCTGTTAACGAAGCTGTGTCAATCATCCCAGATCAATCATTCAGGAAAATATCCAAACTCTCAGCAGACACCTGTCAGATTCATCATGACGTCAGCAGGTCGGCGGGTCCACCTGCACGCTGTGATCTGATTGGTTTTCACTGGTCCACTGAGGATTTTTGGAGTGTTCTTAGGATCCTTTAGTGTTTCTGATCATCGCCTCCATTATCTTCCACTGATCTGGAGTCACCTGAGACACAAACAGACATTATTTTATGACAACACATCCTCAGACAGCCGATCGTAGAGCGGAAACATGGAAACATGATCTGTCAGCGTGAACACACTCGAGCAGTCACTCACCCTGCGCAGCTCGTTAAACTCGCCAGCCATCGACACGTATTCTCCTCCATCGAACCGAACCACCTGAAAACAAACAAACACTCGTTAACTCTGATCTAAGATCAGTCTGAACTCTTGACTAAAATCAGTCTGAACTGTGCCTAACATGCGTCTGAGCTCCGGTCTAAGGTCAGTCTAAACTGTGACCTGAGATGGGTTTAAACCAGGCTTATCAAACCGGTTCCATAAAGGGCCGTGTGGCCACAGGTTTTCGTTTCAACCAATTGAGAGATCACTTAATTATCAGCTGAAGGCTGAGATCAGCTGAGTCCAGCCTGGTGTGCTCCCCCTTGGTTGTAACGAAAACCTGCAGCCACACGGCCCTTTATGGAACCGGTTTGACATGCCTGGTTTAAACTGTGACCTCAGACCAATGTGAACATCGGGCCTAAGATCAGTCTCAACTGTGACCTAAGATCAGTCTAAACTGTGACCTAAGATCAGTCTGACCTCTGGCCAAAGGTCAGTCTAAACTCCAGTCTAAAATCAGTCTGATCTTTGGCCTAAGATCAGTCTTAACTATGACCTTAGATCAGTCTAAAAGGTGACATAAGATCAATCTCAACTCCAGCCTAAGATCAGTCTGAACTCTGGCCTAAGATCAATTTGAACTTTCTAAACTCCGACCTAAGATCAGTCTAAACTGTGACCTAAGATCAGTCTGAACTCTGGCCTAAGATCAGTCTAAACTCCGACCTAAGATCAGTCTAAACTGTGAGCTAAGATCAGTCTGAACTCTGGCCTAAGATCAATTTGAACTTTCTAAACTCCGACCTTTGATCAGTCTAAACTCACAGCTCCAGACATCCAGGTAGCGTAGTCGCTGCTCATATACGCCGCTAGGTTTGCGATCTCTTCTGGTTTTCCAAGTCGACCTGTTGGGATCCGGTTGATCATCGCCTTCTCAAAGGCTCCAGTCGGGTCCAGACGGCTGAATGCCCCCTAAACACAACAAGCAAAAACGCCAAACCACCGGTGAACAATACCAGACAGCTATGAACTACTGTCACCAGTTGTGGTCAGACGGGGAGTACCTTGGTTCTGATTGGTCCTGGCTGGATTATGTTGAATCTGTGACCGTAGCGGCCCCACTCCGCCGCCAGAGACCTGACACACACGACAACAACCGTGTTACCATGGCAAGCGCACGTTAGGGATGAGCAACATCATGGTGATGCCAAGATGACAGCAGTAAGTCTGATCTGAGGTTGTAGTGTCAGATCTGAGGGTTACATGACAAGATTGTGCCACTCCACTCTGTCCACTCTGTGCTCACTCTGTGCTCACTCTGTGCTCAGGGGCATGAGGGAGACAGACACATGAAGAGGATTTCTGAACATGTTTCTTTACTCTTAACTCTGTATACTTAAGAAATCACATCTATGTTTATTTAGTGAAATCTCTGTTTACTTAGTGAGTCGTATGTCTGTTTAGTTAGTACTATCTCTGTTTTGCTTGGCCTATGTTCTGTTATATAAATCTTTTTTAAAAAATGTCCTAAGAGTTGGCTAGACACCAATAAAAACACTAGAATAGAGATAACTTGCTAAACTTAGAACAAAGCAGTAATCTGGAAAGTTCCTAAGATCCCAATAGATACTGAGGCCAGAGGGATCTCAGTGGAAAATTACCAGTAGAAATTAGGCAAGAGATTATTAATTATGCATTAAAGGGGAAGACCCCCCTCTATGTAAACACCAATAAAATCAGTGTAAAGATGTAACTTGATAAAAAGGATGTGGCCAAACTGTGTGGCCAAGCCCTCTGACAAGTGTATAAAAGGTGATGCGCAGAACAGAATTTGGGCATTTTTGGCAGGACTTGCCTGGGCTTTTTGATCTGTGAAGAGAATAAAGCTCCCTGGACTCAACTCTTCTGGACTCTGACTCTTTTTCCAGACTCTGTGCATTTTTTGAAGAAAAGATGATCTCTCCTAAGACTTAGAATTTTTAAGATTATAAGTGATAATATTAAGAGTTAAGAATTAGGCAAAGAATTATAATTTGACCCTGATCCAGTCAGTATCTGGTCCTTGGCGAGGCAGTAGGAGATCCCCGTCAAGGTCAGTTCTGTTCATGTTGCGTACAGCTGAAAGGTCAGACTGACTTGTACAGCGCCTCGACTCCCGCCTTCGCCGACGCACTCGGGACCACGAAACCAGAGCCAGACTCAGCGTAGATGGTGGTGATGGCCAGGAAGGAGGCGCCTGAACAACAACAAACCAACAGCACACATCAAAAACCAGACAACAAATAAATGGATCCAATCAAGACTTCACCGACCTCTGACCTTTCTGACTCGAGTCAGTCTGTTCAAGGAACTCACACAACCGTTTTGTGAAGGTCTGGAGACCGCTTTGATAAGTCCTGAGTGTATAACTCACGAGCTCTGCTGCTTTGTTGTTGCTTCAGTTTCTGCCCTGTCCTCCATACTGACTGATACTCAGTTCCACACCTTTGTGTTGCTTCTTCTTTTCTAAACTCTGGATCCTCTTGGCGGACAGGGTCTTCTTTGGGAGTTCCTGATTTGAATCCTGTTTCTTTTATTTTGTGTAATGGTGCTGAATGCTCTGTGTTTATTTGTTTATATTGTTAAAAAGTTAAAATAAAAAAAAATGTAAAAAACTTAAGCCGGCCTAAACTACGGTCCGGGATCGGTCTCTGACCTTTCTGACTCTGGATCAGTCGCTTTCCCAGCTCCAGTGTGATGAAGGCCGTCCCGTTCAGGACGATTTCTGTGATGCTCTTCCAGCCGTTTGGCGACAGATGTTCTGACGGACACACAAAGTTTCCCGCTGCGTTGTTGATGATCACCTGCACCAATCAGGACACACGATCACTGGGACGTCATCATTTATAGTTTCACAGGTGTCAACCTCTGACACCACACATGATGACATCACACTGTACCTCTGCCGTGATGTCATCATGTGTAGCACGATGTAGCTCCTCAGTCCTGCTGGACAGTTTGCAGTACCTCAGAAGTACATGTATGAACTTTGGTATGAAAAACACTTGATCAGGTTTTGGTGCAGGTGCAGGATTTTAGATAACTAGTTCTTCTCTCATGAGCTCCAGAACAGACGAGGGACTCCCATCACTGTTTGTATGTTTAACACCAATCAGCCAATCAAAACGACACGATGAGCCACCACACAGAACCAACTCATCATTCTCATTGCTATCTTTGTGAGGACCAGTTTCAGTTTTAAACCAAAGTAGTGAGGACATCCTGCATTGTGAGGACATTTCTGCATTGTGAGGACATTTCTGCATTGTGAGGACATTTTCGCCGGTCTTTACTACTTCAAAGGTTTGTTTTAAGATTCAGGTTCAGGTTTAGGTTTCGGTTAGGGTATATTAAGTTATCGAGAGTCCTCACAAATATAGAAAGACATACGTGTGTGTGTGTGTGTGTGTGTGTGTGTGTGTTACATCTGGAAGTCCTGTCAGAGTTTCCATCTGGTCGACACAACGAGAGACGGCTTGAGGATCTCTGACATCACACTGAACTACGTGGACCTGAGGACAGACAGAGACGGGGGGGTCAGGTCAGGATTGGTCAGATCAGTTACAGCTAGTTCAGTCTAGTTGAGACCAGGGACCTCGTGAACGTAGAAAACTTCCCTTTTCTTAATGACCAGCACAGCCTTTATGAATATCAACATCTATGTTGTTGTTCACGTTTAACTAAGATACGATGAGATAAGATAAGATAAGATAAGATAGACTTTATTAATCCCCAGCTGGGGAAATCTGGGTGTTACAGGCAGCAGGTAAAGGCAGAAATAGAGAAAAACAAGATACAAAATGAAATAAAAAATATGTTTGCTGTCGCCTACAAAACTAGAAGATATAAAACAATATGATACGATACAGTAAGACATAACAAAACACTGGCAGCTGAGATATTGGACTTCTAGATTTGAAACTGCAGTGGCCCTACAGGAAGCGCTTTTATGTGTACTTTGTATACTACAGTAGTAAAGTGGCCATAATGAGTAGCAGCGTGCAGTACAGTGAAGTCTCATTAAGTGTATCTGTAATGCTGACTTCTGTTCTTAAATCTCTTGGTCCCTGATTTGACGGACCTGAACCACCTATCAGAGGGCAGCAGTTCAAATACATGATGTCCAAGGCGGGGGGGTCTTTCAGCATGGTGGCTGCTCGACTGAGGCTGAGAGCTGAAGATGCATGAAATGCATGTGTACTTTTTTCTACTGTGACACATGTATTTATTACTGTGCAATAGAAAAGGCTCTGGACTAAACCACCGTGTGCAGTTTCAATTCAATTTCTGTTCAAACTGTGAAACTCTTGTAGAAGTTTTGGCAGTATATTTTTCATGTTTTTTGTGGAAATATTTTGCTTTTATATTAGTTTTTGTATAAAATGTGCATACATACAGTCAACTTTAATTTTGAATGTCTCTATCCTGTTGTTATCCCTGCTGCACTGCTGCTGCCTGTAACACTCGACTTTCCCCAGCTTCCTCCAGGGGGGGGCAGTGAGCAAACAATGATCTTCTGGACATTATTGATGACCCTCTGAAGGGCTGCAGATCAGCTGCAACACCAGCGGTGGTGGTCCCGGAGACCTTCTCTGATGTGCGTACCCAGAAACCTGTAAGCCCCGTCTTAGGACTTCATCCCTGTCTCATCTCCTCAGAAAGGTCCGACATCAGTTGTGTCATCCACGAACTTGATGATGGGGTTGGTGGGATGGGCGGGGGTACAGTCATGAGTGTAGAGCGGGTAGAGGAGGTCGAGGATGGGGCTCAACACCCAGTGCTGGGGGGAGCCATTGCTGAGTGTAAGTGTGGGGGAGAGATGAGGGTGCAGTCTAACGGTCTGGGGACGGTTGTGGGCTGGGAAAGTCCTAAATCCCTCAGTTTAGGATCCGGTCTGCCCGGGATGACGTGTTGAAGGCAGTAAATATATTTGCTTTGTAGGCAAACAGGCGGGAAGATGTGTGGGACAGGTTGAAGGTCTTTGCGTAGCACCCCCCCCCCGCCTGACATTATCCTGACACCATCCCGAAGTGATCCTGACGTGATCTTGACCTCATCGCAACATCCCCTGACCCTCTAACTCATGATCCTGACGCCGTCCGGCATCGTGAGGCTGCTGCTGTTTGTTCTCATAAATCCAGACTTGTATGTGGACAGAGGCGTAGGCCAGGTTTACTGTGACCAGTTCAGTCTAGCTCGGTCTGGTCTCTGATTCTGGTTACTGACCTTGTTTCCAGTCTGGCTGCTGATCTGCTCTGCAGTCTGCTGCAGGACGTCCAACTTCCTGATCAATAAACACACGAAGTCAAGAAATCACATTTCAAACTTTCTGAGCAACATTCATGAAAAGGTCGTCCAATCAAATTCTGTCTGTGATTTGGTTTCAGATGTGAATGAAGCTGAGAGTCGTGACGTGACCTCTGACCTGCTGGCGATGACACACCGAGCTCCCAGCTGTGACAGGGTGGTAGTCATGGCCCGGCCCAGTCCCGTCCCCCCTCCTGTGATGAATGCCACTTTGTTGTTGAAGCTTCCTGTTGGCAGCATGACGTCCTCCGCAGGTGGAAAGAACCCCGACTGAGGAGGAGGAGAACCGGACTGCTGAGGAAGAACCGCCGAGCTGTGGAACCATGACTGACAGAAAACAGAAGAGAACAGAGATTCTTTATGGTTCATTGAACTGTTCCAAGATAAAACTGAACCATGTGGAGGAGATTTGGACTTTCTGATGCACCTGAGCTGAATCAAACACAGGTAAATACATTATGTTCAGGTGTTCAAATGATTTCTTTAAAAAACAAGTTAGCTTTATTAAGTAGAACATCATATAATGTTACAAGAAAAAAAATGTTTGTCTTGGTCTTCAGATTGAATACAAAACAAACCAGACAAATAAACTGTGATGCAGGAACATTTGAGAAAAAATGACAACAATTATTGCAAAAAAAAGAAGAAAATTCTCACATTTTCTTGTTTATTTCTCACCAACAGGCTGTTTGTTTGTTTGTTTGTTTGTCTCTAGTGTAATATTAAGAAAATATTATGTTATTTTTTATTTTCTTATTTCTTAGTTTTTACTAAATAAAATAATTTAAACCAGAAATCAGAAAACAACAATAGTCAGAAAGACGACTCCTGGTGTTAATGGCACCACCTGGAGGTCACAGGGCTGAACTACAGCAGGTGGTTTCATCAGTCCGCTTCATCTTTGTCAAAGTTTTATTCGATTATATTAACATTTAAAACAGAGAACAGAGCCACTGTGTTTCAGAAAGCAGAGGTTTCTTCTCAGAGATCCTGATCTGGTCTTCAGGGGACCCGGTTCTGGTTCTGTTCAAAACTAGGCCAAAGGTTAAATTACGGTAAGGGTCCGTTTATTAAAATGTTTCACGCGACTTAAACTCAGTTAAAG
This sequence comes from Chelmon rostratus, assembly GCF_017976325.1. NCBI lineage: Eukaryota > Metazoa > Chordata > Actinopteri > Chaetodontiformes > Chaetodontidae > Chelmon > Chelmon rostratus. The sequence continues at coordinate 257,629 of NC_055665.1, read as the reverse complement.
AATCTTCTATCTTTTTTAGCGTTTAAGCCTCAGTCAAAGCAACACTAACCTCTGAATGATTATTGATGATTGGTGTGATTTCTGCATTTCCTCTCTGACGTCACAGCGGACAGCTACAAAGACTTTCTTTTCTAAAATCGTCTAAATGACTTTTCTCACCCTGTGAACTGAAGTTCTCACAGATCCCAGAAGTTCTGCTTTTCTCCAGAACACAGCCGCCGCCATCTTGTTCAAGACCTGGTGACCTTTGACCCGGATCATACCAACTTGAGCTGCGGGAGTTTGGAATAGAGTTAATTTATGACGACATTTAAGCTAAAGTTTAAATTCACTGTAATCTCCCTCTAAAACATTATGTTACATTTGATTTCATCATGGTGAATTACATTAGATTAGATTACAGTTGATATTAGATTACATCATGCTTTTATTTTAACGTTTCCTCAAACAGCGTTAAACAGGCTCTGAGTTATTTGTCCTTTAACACGTGATGTCCAACCTGAAGCAAAATATTTGGGATTACTGAGATGTGAAATGCGCCTTGTTTGTTTGCATTTGTTAAAAAAAAAAGGCTTTGAGGTATTTTCAAGATTCAAGATTCAAGAGTCTTTATTGTCATTGCACATGTCAATGAAATTTTCATTGCAACCCCCATGTTAGATGGTAAGAAAGATAAGGCTAGAAAGAGTGAATAAAATTAAGATAACTACAATAAAATAAAATAAACCAACATGCAATAAAAAAAATATTCGTGAAGCAATTAAAAATATAACAGAATGAAAATATACTTAGGCAATAAAATATACTAAACAATAAACAATAAAATATGGAAGTGAAATGTGCAAACAGAATAAAATATACAAGCAGAATAAAATATAAAATATACACAGTGAAATGTACCGACAGAATAAAATATGCCAATGAAACTGAAATGTGCTGATATACTAAAATGTATATAATTATAGTATATGTGTGTACATAAAAGTCAAGTACACAGAAGGTGCAGGTGGAGGTGGAGGTGTAGGTGTAAAGTGTGGTGTGCAGTGTTCACAGTTCACACAGTCTCTCACTGCAGTGAGGGGCTGCCGGGGGTGATAGCTCTAACAGCTCTGGGGAAGAAGCTGTCCCTCAGTCTGTTGGTGGGGGTGCGGATGTTCCTGTACCGCTTTCCTGATGGAAGCGGTACAAACAGTCTGTGGCCCGGGTGGCTGGGGTCCGTGGCGATGGATCTCGCACTCTTTCTGACCCGACCTTCATATATAGAGTCTAGGTCAGGGAGGGGGCAGCCCACGATGCCCTGTGCAGTTTTAACCACCCGTGACAGTTGTTTCCTCTCCTGTGCCGTGCAGCTGCCAGACCACACTGTCACACTGAGGCAGAGGATGCTTTCAATTGTGGCCCTGTAGAAGTTAACGAGCAACCGAGAGGAGAGTCCAGCCCGTTTCAGCTTCCTGAGGAAGAAGAGCCTTTGTTGTGCCTTCTTCACCAGGCGGGAGGTGTTCATGGACCAGGAGAGGTCAGATGTGATGTGGAGGCCCAGGAACCTGATGTTGTCCACACGCTCCACCACTTCTCCGTCCATGAGGAGGGGGGCGTGATCCGTCTTCCTGGACCTCCTGAAATCCACAATGACCTCCTTGGTTTTTCCTGTGTTCAGCACCAGGACTGGGTGAGCTGGTGTATCTCCTCTCTGTAGTGGGTCTCGTTGTTATCTGAGATGAGACCCACTACTGTAGTGTCGTCCGCAAACTTCACGACTGTGTTGGTGGGGTGGATGGCAGCACAGTCGTGAGTAAACAGGGTGAAGAGGGCTGGGCTGAGCACACAACCCTGTGGCGTGCCCGTGCTGAGGACCAGAGGGGATGATGTGATGTTCCCTATTCTCACCACCTGAGGCCTGTTGGTGAGAAAGTCTCTGATCCAGTGGCACAGAGACGCAGGCAGACCCACCGTGTGTAGCTTCAGCGCCAGCTTGTCTGGGATGACGGTGTTAAAAGCTGAGCTAAAGTCTACAAATAGCATCCTGACGTAGGTGTTGGGCTGCTGCAGGTGGGTCAGGGCTGTGTGCAGGGTGATGGAGACAGCATCCTCTGTGGACCGATTCCCTCTGTAAGCAAACTGAAGGCTGTCTAGGTCCGAGGGGATGAAGTCTCTGATGTACCTGAGAATAATCCGCTCAAAGCACTTCATGATTACCGGGGTCAGAGCAGCAGGCCGGTAGTCATTCAGGCAGGTGATGGATGTCTTCTTCGGTACCGGAATGATGGTGGAGGACTTGAGGCACTCAGGAACCGTGGACAGCTGCAGGGACAGGTTGAAAATGTCCAGGAACACTCCTGCTAGCTGGTCAGCGCATGTCCTCAAAGTCTTGCCTGACACCTTATCCGGTCCTGCAGCTCTGCGGGTGTTGATCCTCCTCAGGGTGGATGACACCTGGTGCTGCTGCAGGACGAGGGGCTGGTGCTGCTCCTCCAGCCGGGGTAGGTGTGTGACTTCTCTGCTGCCTGATGTGTCGAAGCGGGCAAAGAAGCTGTTCAAGGTGTCAGGCAGGGCGGGGTCGTGGCTGGTGAGCTGTGTGTTCGGCTTGTAGTCCGTTATGGTTCTGATTTTGAGGACGAGGTCAGGATGATGTTTTCCTTATTTGGTGGGTGTCTCACAGGTGTTATTAAATCAGCTGCGACATATTAAAACCTACGGGGGGGGCAACGCAACATTTTCTGTTTTTAATTTATTTATATTATTTAATTTAGAGTGTTTGTCAACAATCACCTCAACTCAATGTCCACTTACAAGCTTTTTACAGAGTCTTCCTTTCCTCTCCTGTCCTCTCCTTTCCTGTCCTGTCCTGTCCTGTCCTTTCCTTTCCTGTCCTCTCCTCTCCTCTCCTGTCCTTTCCTTTCCTTTCCTTTCCTGTCCTGTCCTGTCCTCTCCTTTCCTCTCCTGTCCTTTCCTTTCCTGTCCTGTCCTTTCCTTTCCTGTCCTCTCCTTTCCTGTCCTCTCCTTCCCTCTCCTGTCCTTTCCTGTCCTGTCCTTTCCTGTCCTTTCCTCTCCTGTCCTGTCCTTTCCTTTCCTTTCCTTTCCTGTCCTTTCCTTTCCTGTCCTGTCCTTTCCTTTCCTGTCCTGTCCTGTCCTTTCCTGTCCTGTCCTTTCCTCTCCCTTCATGTCCTTTCCACTGACTGATATTACAGATTTACAGCGCTTGTGTTGAGTCGCTCTGAAATATTCACCATGACAAATAAAACAAGTGTCCTTTAAAATGACTCACTTTATTGATTGATTGATTCCTTTATTTCAAACATGTAATGAAAACAAAAAGATCAAAGATCAATAAATATTGTTAACTTCATTCCTTCTCTCTCTGATGACGGATAGCTGATAGCAGCAGATATTCTGGGATGTTCCGGTCAGCATGTTATTAACATCGATCAGATGAAGCTCAGTCTGTCCACATGAAGCGAAACATCAACGTTAACTTTCATACAAATAAATCAGTGAATTAACAGACGAATGAAAACACGTTGAACATGAACTGAACTGAAGGCTGTAGGTCTCACCACGTTCACGGACCCCCGTGTCCCCCTGCGGTGGTTCAGTCCAGGGAGGGACGATGATCACGTGTTACCGTAATGTGTCTAAACTGATGTGACTTTAGAAAAACGTTCCTGTTTATTTTCTAATTTCTGTCCACAAAAGAACTTCATACGTCACTGGATGGAGACTCAATCAGTTTAATATCGATTAGTGACGTAGTGGACCCTCTTTTGGTTGTAAAAACAGGATGACGGAGGCCTTATTATGACGCTCTTCCTGTTTGCTGGGACAGTTACGGTCCTGGTCCAGGTGGTCCCACAGTCGGAACACCGAGCCGAACAATTGAGTACTGGCTTTGACAGATGGGGGATCGAGTCTCAGAACCTAAACTCGTTCTGGTCTTCAGCGGGAAGCGAAAGTCCGGAAAGGATTATGTGACGGACCTGATCCAGAAGTGGTAAATAAATGTTGAGCATGATGACAGTCACAGGTGATCAGTGATCATTAGATATAGCTATCAATAGGTTGTTCATCTGTGAGTCTGTGCTCGCTTTTTAATGACAGCATGTCTGATCGATTATTTCCACTCTGATCTGAGATGATCTGATCGAAGATTAAAGGAAATATTTCCTGTTGGACAACAAGAACTGACCGTCGGTCTGTTTCAGCTTCAGACCTCACAACTAATCAAAGAGGTCAAATATTGATAACCAGGCTCGATTATTAGTTTGTCATGTTCCGTTGAATCGCATTGATTTTACTCAATTTACAACATTTATAAAAATATAATCACGTGTTAATCAGGTCATTGATCCTCTTCATCAACTGATAATAAAAACAAAGCTGTGATGCACCAAACAGCATGAACACTTGAACATGAACTTAGATGAGATTAAATAAGATAAAAAACTTTATTAAGCCCCAGCCGGGGAAATTCGAGTGTAACAGGCAGCAACTCTATAAATATATTGCCATAAAAAACAAACTGCCAGAAATTTGAGGAGAATTTCAGTTTTCAGAGAAATTGCACTTGGTGGGTTCAGAGAAATGAAGGCCAGTGTTTGCTCCATTGCACAGTAATAAATATTTATGTGTCACAGTAGAACAGAAGGAGTATTTAGAGAGTGTGTATTGCCCCAATAGCTGGAAAAAAGCTGGAAAAAAGAGCAATGTGTGCTGATTAAAAATAATAATAATAGTGTTGCTATTATTGCACAGAAGAATAAAATGATGTAATATTACACAAAAGTCTGGATATGAACAGAATTAGTCAAACATCGACACAGTCTGATGTTTGGTGCTGCTGGAGTTTAATAATCTGACAGCTGATGTATGAAGGACCTGTGGTAGTTCCTTCTTCAGGGTGGGTGCAGCAGTCTGTTACTGAAGGAGCTGCTGGGGGCAACATGTGCAGGTGGTTCAGTCCACACCAGTCTTAGTTAGTGATGACTTCCCTGTATTCAAAGCGTTCCCCTGTGATAACATCCCTCGATGGCTGTATCATCAGAGAACCTGTGGAGGTGCAGCTGGTCGTGTCGTGTCTGGAGTCTGATGTGTAGAGGCTGAAGAGGACAGGAGAGAGGACAGTCACTCGTCTCACAAGTTGTACATTTGTAAGAACGCACGATCGACCGAGACTTGAGACGGAAAAAAGACGAGTAACACACAAGAAAACACTAAAACAGAGAGGAACGGTCGCAGCTGCAGGCCGCCACTCGTGCGGCGCCATCTTGGACCGTCTGTAGTTCAGCTCACTTGTTTCTTCTCCTTCAGTTTAGGATGTGATGTTTGCTGCGTCCTGCGTCTGTCTGGACCTCTCAAACAGCAGTACGCTCAGGTGAGACCAACATCTGCTGACACACACGCAGCACGTCACCACGGTTACTGCCGAGTCATACTGGCTCTGTCGTGTCTGCAGGAACATGGTCTGGACCTGGAACAGCTGCTCGGTCCTGGTCTCTATAAGGAGCAGTACCGGGCCGATATGATTCGTTGGGGAGAAACTCGGCGACGCCAGGATCCTGGATTCTTCTGTCGCCTTGCAACCAGAGGAGCACAGCAGCCTGTCTGGGTAGGTTACTGATGACCTCCTCTTCTTCTTCTTCTGGACACTTGGACTCTGGACTCACCTGGCTGATTGATCATCTCTGCTCTCTGATTGGTCAGGTGGTGAGTGATGCGCGGCGGTCGTCAGACCTGCAGTGGTTCTTGTCTGAGTTTCCTCGACAGACTCGAAGTGTCAGAGTTCAAAGTTCAGAAAAAACACGCAAACAGAGGGGGTGGAGCTTCACCGCAGGTGAGATTACTTGACTATCTGTCTGCCTTCCTGTGTGTCTGCGAGCTGTTTGTCTGTTTACCTGTCTGTCTCTCAGGTGTGGATGATGCAGAGTCGGAGTGCGGGTTGGATAGCGGTGTTGAATTCGATTGGATCATCACTAACGAGGCTGATGCCCCATCGTTAGAAGAGCAGCTGCAGCCAATCCTGAAGCTGGCCGAGGAGGCGGCTGATCAGCAATCTTATTGATAACTAATGAATGTTCAGTAACAGCAGCAGGTCTGTGGAGCTGATCACTGTTTCCTGTCTGAATATCAATAAAGTTTTTTCTGGAAACTGAAGATGAGTCTGCAGGGCGTTTACATCATCACTGTAGCAGCAAAGGCTGATGGGAGATTCTCACCTGGACTGTAAAAACTCACCTCTCTGAGACTCTCAGTTTAGACCTCTGTGTTTGTTTTCACCTTCAGAATAAAACTGAATATTTCTAATAATGCTAATATTTCTATTTATATAAGCACTTGAAGCATTCATACTCTGCTCTGTCGGCGTGACACAAAGTCCAGACGATTACTAAAGGACATAATTCATGTATTTAATTTTGATTAAATTATTAATGTTGTGATTGTGAGTTAAATGAGCATCGATCGACTGTTAAAGCGCAGTCTTTTAAAAAGGGTTCAATCTTTAACTTCAGGTCTCAGGTGAACGGGTCACATGAAGGGGTCTCAGGTGTGGTGAACGGGTCACATGAAGGGGTCTCAGGTGAGGTGAAGAGGTCACATGAAGGGGTCTCAGGTGAGGTGAACGGGTCACATGAAGGGGTCTCAGGTGTGATGAACGGGTCACATGAAGGGGTCTCAGGTGAGGTGAACGGGTCACATGAAGGGGTCTCAGGTGAGGTGAACGGGTCACATGAAGGGGTCTCAGGTGTAAAATACACAAACATTTCCAGCAGCTCCACATTTCACAGTGACATTCCACACAACATCAACCTTCTGAAAGTGTCACACAGAGATTTATTGATGACTCACCTGATCACCACGAGCGAGGCCTTGTGACATCATACAGGTATCCGACAGGTGAACAGGATGTTATTTGCCTCAGTGCTTGAAATCAGAGCTGATGACCAGTGATCTGTTTTATAAGATCTACTGAACTAAACAAGACGGCAGCGAGTCCACAGATTCAGATTCATCAGCTCTTGGATTTCATCCTTTTCCATCAACACCAGCCTTTGGCCTGTTGATGCTGCCATTTCAACAGTTTCACACACTTCAGTTAACACACTGCAGAAACAAAGTACATTTACTCAAGTACTGAAGTATTTTAGAGATATCTGTACTGTGCCTGAATTTTTCTATTTTATGATATATTTACACTTAAAGGGAGTTATATATGTAGACATCCAACTGCACTACATTACATGCACACGTAATGTGTAATGTTTTATTACTCAGCCAATCTGAGGAGTGAATGAGCTTAAATTCTGGACGACTGTTCGTCTGCCAAAGAATAAAAACCACAGAGTCAGTTTGGATCTACATACCAGTGGCAGTGCTTTTATTTTATAAAATCCTGTCTCAAACTGTGTCATGATTTATTACAATGAGCTGTGACATCAGCACAGTAATGACATCAGCACTGGATTCTGGGTAAAAACATTTCTAAACTTTATTCATGTCATCAGGTGAAAGGTCACCTGTAGAAAAAAAAACAAAAACAAAAACAGATGCATCTCTGACCTCTAATTGGCCCCTGGTTTATATGGCAGTGGAATGTCTCCCTGTGATTGGATACCTTAAACCCCACCCCCATGGAACCAACATAAATCATTGGCTAATAAGATATTGGCTCCAATCAAGTGATTAATAAATGTGGCAAAGCAAAGTAATCAGAGTAACAACAAACCGTTAAGACAAACACCCAAAGAATTAATTAGTCATTAATTAGTACTTAACGAGGGAATGGCTGTAAGTCACTGTTAAACTCCCTTATAGCAGCTCCTCGTCTGGCCTCCCCCACATAATACTGAGGAGGGGCAGGAGGGGGTTGGCACTGTCAGTGGGTAAGGACAGGGGGCCAGACAGGAGGAGTCAATGAAAGCAACACTCCAAATGTAACTGAAAGGTTCAGAGAGGGAATGTGTTAAAGCAGGAATCACTAAGACTGGAGCAGGGAGGAGGCTCCCTGCCTCCCCCCGCAGCAGAGGAAGGTGAGCGGGGGGAGGAGGAGCTTCAGAAGGAGTTGAGGTCCAGCAAGGTCTGATCCAGAGTGGCGTGTATTTTGACGTTCTCTTCTTTGGCCGAAGCCAAAGCCTCTGAAAACAGGAACAGACAGAGACGGTGACTTCCTGCCGTCAATCAATAAAGCTTTTAATTAATAACCTGGATCAACCAAAGTGTCCATAAATCCTGGCGACTGAGTGGAAACACTGAATATAAAACAATAATAATACGTTGTGCTAGTTGGTTTTGATAATTAGACACTGCTCTTAATTCTCATCACTAGTTTTTATTTTTATTTCCTGATGAACTCACTGTCCAGTTCGTCAATGGTTCGCTCCAGTTTGGTCATCGATCGCTCCGAAAACTCGGCTCTGGTCTCAGCCTGAAGTCAGCAGGTCACAGGTAGCAAACAGGAAGTCAGCATGTCACAGGTAATAACAGGAAGACAGCATGTCACAGGTAATAACAGGAAGTCAGCATGTCACAGGTAATAACAGGAAGTCAGCATGTCACAGGTAATAACAGGAAGTCAGCAGGTCACAGGTAATAACAGGAAGTCAGCATGTCACAGGTAATAACAGGAAGTCAGCAGGTCACAGGTAATAACAGGAAGTCAGCAGGTCACAGGTAGCAAACAGGTAGCAAACAGGAAGTCAGCATGTCACAGGTAATAACAGGAAGTCAGCATGTCACAGGTAACAGGCAGGAAGTAAACAGGTAGCAAACAGGAAGTCAGCATGTCACAGGTAATAACAGGAAGTCAGCAGGTCACAGGTAGCAAACAGGTAGCAAACAGGAAGTCAGCATGTCACAGGTAATAACAGGAAGTCAGCATGTCACAGGTAACAGGCAGGAAGTAAACAGGTAGCAAACAGGAAGTCAGCATGTCACAGGTAATAACAGGAAGTCAGCAGGTCACAGGTAGCAAACAGGAAGTCAGCAGGTCACAGGTAATAACAGGAAGTCAGCATGTCACAGGTAATAACAGGAAGTCAGCAGGTCACAGGTAATAACAGGAAGTCAGCAGGTCACAGGTAATAACAGGTGGTCAGCAGGTCACAGGTAATAACAGGAAGTCAGCAGGTCACAGGTAATAACAGGTGGTCAGCAGGTCACAGGTAATAACAGGTGGTCAGCAGGTCACAGGTAATAACAGGAAGTCAGCAGGTCACAGGTAATAACAGGAAGTCAGCAGGTCACAGGTAATAACAGGTGGTCAGCAGGTCACAGGTAATAACAGGTGGTCAGGGATGTCTCACACAGGTATTTAGAAATATTTGTACATCATTTCTGTCTCACCTCCTTGAGTTTGTTGCTCAGGTTTTTGATCTCTTCTTCGTACCTGTCCTCCTTTAGAGAGTACTGAGAAACAGAGAGACACAGCCAATCAGAAACCAGGTGTACTGACACACAGGCAACAACCAATCGGGTATGAGTTCACCTCAGACATTATCAGTCTTCCATCACACCAGCTTCAGGTCTCATTTCAGGTCTGCAAGTAACCAGTTAGTTAACAAATATGTGTTGAACCACTCGCCTGGGGGTCCCCCCCCAGAAGAGCTGGAGGAAGTGTCTGGGGAGAGGGAAGTCTGGGCATGCCTGCTTAGACTGCTGCCCCCGCGACCCGGCCCCCGATAAGCGGAAGAAGGTGGTGTGGTATTAATGCTAAACATATTGACTTGAACATTTCGCTGGTTTGCTGCACAGCATCAACCTCTTTAACGTCTTGGCCCGCGCCACGCTGGGATTGGTCGGTTCATGAAACGTGACACTGACGAGTGAGAGTGAAAAGTTAAACGTTTCAATAAAAGCTTCAGCCGGGGGCCGAGCCCAGACATTCCTTATGGAGTCCAGGTCATCTTCCATGTTTCTGTCTGCTGTCACTGATCAATGTGCTGTCCTCTCCGCCGCCCCCGTCTTCAGGCTCACCAGGTTAGGTTAGGTTAAAACATTTCAGGGGACGACAGCTCTTCTCTCTCAGCACCACCTGTACGTGTTTTTCTTTTTGTTTGTCCGTGCGTCCGCTCCACTATTGATCCACGTTTAATAGATGATGTTATTGACACCCAGGAGTCCTTTCCTGTTGTTCGTGTTACACGATCCAAAGTTAACGAATCAGCTGTTGTCAGTAACTATCCGACATGCTGGTTTAGCTAAAATCTGGCATGATGTCACTCTGGATTTTTGCAATCGTTTGTTTTTTCAGTTGCTGATCGATCAGGAAGCGGTCAGATGCTAACGATTTGTCAATGCAGTATGACATCATTGTTTAGATAACAGCATGTGAGCTCATACAGCCTGAAGATACATACCAAGGTGAATGATACAGGTGCACTGATGTACCCACGGTGTGTAACACAAACAATCAACGTTAAAGGCTGTGTGAAGTACCCGTTTTTCAACCGTCCCCCCCCTCCTCCGACATCCCATCCCCCTACCTTCTCAGTCTGGGCCTCCAGAGATTTTGAACTAGTGAAGACAGTTTTCAGCTCCTCCTCCAACCCTCGACACTTACTGCAGGTCAAAGGTCACATCAGACAGATTGTGTCAAACAGGTTCTGTGAGTCATTGTGTGTCTGTCACTGAATTCAGTAACGCAGGTGTTAGTTAACCCTCAGTTCACCGCCACACGATGACACCGCTGTGACACCGCAGTAACACCGCAGTGACACCGCAGTGACAGCGCTGTGACAGCGCTGTGACACCGCTGTGACACCGCTGTGAGACTGGTAGCGTGTGTAGTGTCGAGTTGTGTGTAGTTTGGCGTCGTGTTTAGTTTTGTATAAGACAGGCGTGTTGTGTAGTTTGGTGTGTTGTGTAGTTTGGTGTGTAGTTTGGTGTGTTGTGTAGTTTGGTGTGTTGTGTAGTTTGGTGTGTAGTTTGGCATCGTGTTTAGTTTTGTATCAGACAGGTGTGTTGTGTAGTTTGGCGTGTTGTGTAGTGTCGAGTTGTGTGTAGTTTGGTGTGTTGTGTAGTTTGGTGTGTAGTTTGACGTCGTTGTGCAGTTTGATGTCTCGAGCGGGTTACAGTCATGCAGAGACCAGCAGGAGGAGGAGGAGCTGAAGCAGAAGCTAACGGTCGGAGGTCATAGGAGGGAGGTCAAGAGGAGGAGCTCTTCTGGTGTGATTGACAGCAGGTGGGAGGTCAGGTGACCCTTAGTACCTTGTCCTCAGACGCCTGCAGGCTCTTCAGTGATTGGTCGAAACTCCTCAGCTGCTCCTCCAACCTCCGAACCTTACTGTTAGAGAAGTAAGTGGACAGACAGGTGGATGGACAAGCAGGTAGCAGGACATGCAGCAGCAGCAGCAACACGTTTCCATGGAAACAGACAGGAAGAAAAACATGAATGCAACTGCGCTGTTAGTGAAGCAATGTGACATCATACTTCTCTTCTGCTGTATTTATTAAATCAGTCTGTGACACCCGCCTGTCTACCTGTCCCTCCCACCTGTCTGCATGATCAGAGCAGCAGCAGCTTCATGCTGTAAGCAGGTGTGCGCACTGTGTGTGTGTGTGTGTGTGTGTGTGTGAGAAAACCTTTCGGCCTGTTCAGCCCGATCTTCAGCTCGTTCCAGTTCTCCTTCCACCATCACCAGTTTACGAGCCACCTGTCAATCAAACACACACTTCATTTTGATCTCTTAAATCTGGGACACCAACGTTTGAGATCTCCTCCAACAACCATGAACATTGAAGAAAAAACTAAAATAACTTTTCACAGAGGAATCACAGCCCAGGCCCCCCCCCATGTCAAAGTCCTGTTGGACACTCTGTCAGTCTTTATACTGCGTTCTTCCTCAGCTTACAAACCGCGATCTTTTCCTGACCGAGCAGCTTTAAGTGAGCTATAAGTAGAGCAAACGGTTCCCCACTGAACAAACTCCATTCTCAACATGTTCTCGGTACCTGACACACCTGTGCATTAGGAGGCGTGGCTTCCCTGAGCCGACACCGTGGCCACTGATTCTATGTAGGCGGGGACGAACCTTTATTCCACCTCAAAGACCAAGCTGACATCGATCATGGACCCCTCCCACCCCCTGCATGACACAGTGGGGGCCCTCAGCAGCTCGTCCAGTTTCAGACTGCTGCATCCACCTTGTTTATTTCAAATGTTCTCTATCTCTGCTGCAATTTTTCTTCTCGCTGCTACACACGCTGCTGTGATGCCCAAATATCCCCGACTGGTGATAAATAAAGTCTTATCTTATCTTACCTTATCTTATGGTATTAAGATGGAAAACAATGCAAGTAACAAAACAACAATAAAAACAAGAATGTCCTTTGTCTTATGTTAAAATACATGAAAAGAAACAAGCTATGGAGTAAATAATAAAATACAAGAAATAAAAACAATAAAATAGAAAATAGAATAAAAAAAAGTTACAAGAACAATGGAAATATAAAATCACATAACACTTAAAAACATTTACAATCAATTAAAATAAGATGTGAAATAAGTCCTTTGAACAGCTGCTGTGACAGCTGAGTCAAAGCTCGAGGCTTTTTTATTATTATTCCATGTTTAAGTAATTCACTGTCAGAGACTGACATCCTGATCCAGTTCTGATCAATGAAGCAACTTCCTGTTCTGTGAGCGGGTCAGATGATGTGAGCTGAGGGTTAAAACCAGTGAGTGGAAACATCTGTATTATCTTATGAATGAATAAAACCAATGCTGGTGACGTTCCCGTCCATCTGTTAAAGACCTGTGACTGCGGGAGGGATCAGCAGTTATTAACCTGAGGGCTGAGTAGTAGACAGCATCCAGTGACTTCAAAGTAGAGGCAGAGGCTTTTCCGTATATCAGCAGAGACAATGCTGGCAAAGTACAAAGTACTGTCGGGCAGTATTTAGTTGGTGTTTGACTCACATCAGGTCTGTCAAAAATATTCTAAATTTAAATTTATATTTGAATTGTCTACAAAGCCGACATTCGATTGTGAAATTAATTAATTAATTAATACCACAGCGCTGCACTGGAAGCACTGCATGACAGACTGGACTTTCTGCTGTCCAGTAATTCTGCTTTTGTTTAGTTTTTCCAGGAAAATGTTGAAGCCGACATATAAAGTCTCTGCAGTAATACTCTGATCTGAACATACTCCTCCTCTCTCTCACTACTCTGCCAGTTTGTTGAGTTAAGAGTCGAGTTCAACCAGCACAGTTAGTGGTGATTTATTTTGTTTCTGTCGGTGTGAAAGGTGTGTCTGACGAGGATTTAACGGCTGTTTCTGGTTAAACTAGAACAATCTTATACTTTAACAAAAAGACTCTGAGCTGGCAGCTTCTAGTGGACGTACTTCATTACCGTGGAGGGATTACACTGCAGCCCGGTTTGTGCTCTAAATCAATACTGGGCCACTTTCAGAGACTGTCTCCATCAGTCACTTGGACACAAGAAACATGGGACAACAGAATCCATAACAAGATAACACGTGATGGATTCCTCCCCTTGTCTGCGACTCTGCGAGTCTTCCAGGTCACGTGGACGCCACCTGGAAACTGTGCACTCAACGCTATTTTCAGTGATTAAAGATTAAATGTAGGTCAAACTGAAACAGTCAAACCATTCTACAGCACTGCACAGGACTTTATTTCACTTTCAGTAATGAGAAAGCATCTTTTTGTTGAAATACTGTCTCTCTTATTGGTTAGAAGTTCATTATGTGTCATGGTTATTTCGACAGCCTTAACACTGACACTGAGATGCTGATCAGCGCCCTAACCTCCTCTGTCTGTGTGTATCGTTTGTTCACCCATGCTGCATGTCGATGTTAGGAGTTGTATATCACGCGTGGTACTCTGTGTGTGTTGTGTGTATACACCATACCACGTGTGTTTGATTTGTAGTGGGGGTGTTACCTCTTCGTATTTGCGGTCGGCCTCCTCAGCGATCTGTTTGGCTTCTCTCAGCTGAACCTCCAGCTGCTCCATCCTCTCCTCGTCCTTCAGAGCTCTGTTCTCTTTCACCTTCATCCCTCTGACAGACAGACAGGCAGAGACACACAGCTGGAGAACTGATCTGGAATCACTATGGCAGTTACAGTCAGAGGAGTTCTAGGTTAAATCTGGCCAGGTGTGTGCCAGGTGTGTCTGACCTCTCGCTCTCGTCTGCAGCCTTCTCCACCTCGGACAGTTTTTGAAGAGCCGTGGTCAGTCTGTCCTGAACCTGGTCCAGATTGTCCTCACTGAGCTGCAGGCGACGACTCAGAGCTGTCACCTCCGCCTCCGCCTGCAAGACATGCAGCAGGGAGAAGTCAGTGCAACACCTCCATCAGTCAGAGTAAGTCAGCTGATCAGACTTTCAGAGTCCACAGGTTCATATATGGCAGGTTTGAGCCCGTGTCACTGACAAACACACGATTACAGGTTCATTTGAACATGACACACAGAAATTCTCGCGCCTCTTGTCTCCGTTTCGTGACGGATCCAGTTCTAGCTTTAACAAGCGTTAACTTAAAAACATCTTAATGTGGGTCAGGCTGCGCTAATCCATCACGAAACAGAGCGAAAACAGACCGAAGGTATTTCTGTCCGTTATGTTTTTAAATTAGAACTTGTAATCGTGCGCTGCTCCGCTGTGTTCGCTGACCTCAGAGACAAAAGAGACGCTGTCATGTCTTTCACCATGTGAGCTGCACAAGGCGTGGCATTGGCTGTCCTCACCTGAACAGGTATCTTGCATCATAATATAGACCCAACTAATCAGTGATGAAATTAGTTGCCAACTGTTTTTAAATTAATTGTGTCAGCCTTAGTTTACTATCAAATTCAGATCTACAGGCTGTTAAACAATAAGGCTGAAGTTAAACGAAGAAATCTCACAAAAAGACCCAAACCAACAACATGTTGGTCCGTCCCCCATCACCGTCTGACTTCTGAAGACGTAAATCTTCAAAAACGGCTCACAAATATACATTTTTTATTCAGTAATTTCCTCAAACTGCTGCTCGCTGTAGATTTTATCAGACAAACACGAAGGAATAGAGCGTTCAGGGGACTATTTTCAGCAGTGTGTGTGTGTGTGTGTGTGTGTGTGTGTGTGTGTGTGTGTGTGTGTGTGTGCACGGTGTGGAAAGTATACCAGTTTGGTCACTGGTGTCTACGACATCGATTTCACAACATCATCATAACCATGAGAAAACCTTCAGCACATTAAAAATATGTGTTTTACTGTGGCTGTGATGACCTGCAGGTAAAGGGCTGTGCACGTACGCACGTACACACGTTTAGCTGGTTAGCCTGGTGAACTCGGCGTTCAACGAGCGAGGGATTAACCCCTCCACATGCGCGATGCGGAGTAGAGAAGTGGTGAAGTGAAGATAACCTTATCGGTATTGGTTAAAAACGGGTTTAGCAGTGAACGGTATGCCGACGTTTGTGTTGTTAGTGGAGTTTCTCCGTGAAATTCGTCACACTTTGCCAAAAAATTGAATATTCCCTCTAAAAACTCCACACAGGTTCAAACCATTTTAATTTCTATTTCTGCGCATCACATCCTTAAGAAGGAAAACCAACACAACGAGAGACATACCACTGGTATATTCTTTTAAAATAGACTTCTTTTCAAAGGTCCACATACCTACACATTACATAATAAATAATGTCCTCTACTGTTTGAGTTCTGCACCTGTTTCAGCTCGATCTACATTTTCATCAATGAAAGTGGCGTTGTGTCTGCAGTTGTGCAGCGCTGCGATTGCGTCTCAAGGATTTCAACATCCCAGACAAACCGGAGGACCTCCAGTCAAATATTATCTGATTATGAACCCTATTTTCCCATGTTTTTGTGTCCAAGTGACTAATGGGAATGCATTTTTTCAGTATTGGTCAAGAGTGCTGCAGCCGGCAGCCAAGAAACACACTGCAATTGAATCCCTCCTGGTGTTTGTGCAGTGTCAGTGTTCGTCCACTAGAAGTGTTTGTTTCTGCCCCTGACAGCTCAGATTGTTCAAATAGGTGTCTGACAATGTCATGGAAAAAAATCTCCACAAAGATCCATTTTGTTAGCTGTTACATTGCTCTGGCCAAAGCCCCCAGACTCCATTCACAAGAACACAACTAAAACAAAATAAAACTCACCAAAGCCTTTTGGATTCTAAACCCTGCCCTTTGTCTAATGACAATCAATCAATCACATCAGCTGGTTAGCCTGGCGAACCTACATATATATATACACACTATACACACACACACATATATACACACAGGTGTATATATATATATATATATACACACTATATACACAGTATACACACACACACACATATGTATGTATGTATATATATATATATATATATATATATATATATATATATATATATATACACATAGTTTGAAAAAACATTTTAAAAAATGATGTCGTAATGCCCTCCCCTGGCTGTCTGTGCGTGTGTGTGTGTTTGTGTGTGAGTGTTATCACAGGCTCCATGCGCAGCTTATCACACAGGATGCTGACACACATGCAGTACTGCAGTACACATGCTGTACTCTACTGTAGAACTACAATCTCCTGCAGTACTGCAGTACATTGTATAGTATAGTTTGATAGGGTGTCTGTGTTACATATTTTGGGGCTTTCCGGATCAAAAGTCCTTACTTAATGATGATCTGATGATAGAGTCTGATCAGATATTGATTAACTGTGTATCTGATACAATGAAATAAGAGCTGAAATACTCAAATGTGATCATCTTAACTTATTGATCCATGAATGAAAGCTAAACTGAAGAGTATGATGTGAGATCACGTCTCCCTCTGGAAGAACTACAGAAGTGGTGTTCGAGAGTGGAGCTTCAACCCCACAGCAGAAACCTCCACCTGAAGATCCTGATCCAGGTGCAGTCTCAGTATTAACACAGTTGATGAGTCACTACACTACCACCTGTAGTACTGCAGTACTATCGTGTACTACAGAGCAAGTCAGATTCTGTGATGTATTCAAGATATTTATCCGACACAACGTGACAGAACAGAACTACCAAGAATCTGACAGAACCTGAGGAGAACATAATCCCCTTCACCACCTGTACAGGCGTATAAATGTGGTGTAGGTATGTGTACCTCCTCTTTGCTCCTCTTCTCCTCCTCCACCTTCTTCTGCAGTCTCTCTGCTCTGTCCTTGGCCTCGTCCGCCTGCTCCTGCAGCACTTTGATCTTCTTCTTCACCGCCTCGATGCTGTTCACGCTTCCACTCATCTTGGTCTACTGCAAGAGGAACATTAACAGTCAGTCTGCTGATATTCTGGTTTTCTTCAAGTGCAGAGCAAACCAACTCGGAGAGTCGCAGCTAACAAGTACGGTGTGTTTATCAAAACCCAATACGTCGTCTTCTTCTGTGCCAGAGAGCTCCAGTAAAAACACCTGAGCCATAATGTTGTGGCATGTTCTTTCATTGCCATGAAAAATCCCGCATGTACACAACTACTTTGTTTTGTTGTTATGTGAACTATTTAACAATATTCTATTAACAATGAAGTGACTGAGTTTAGGTAAGCACTTAGTTGAACAGGTGGTGTCAAGGTGGTACAAGTTTAAACAGACACAGAAAGTTCACACTCATACGTCAGCATATACAGGTAACGCAGACAAAGTGTGCCAGTGCGGTGCAGTGAGTGACAGTAATGAGCTTGAGGGTCCAGGAGTTCAACAGTCTGGTCTGAAACTGTCCCCGAACCTGGTGGTGCGGGACCGGAAGCTGTTGTCGGACGATTTATCTACAGTAACACTGACTCCTGAGCGTTCACAAAATTAAAATAACGTTTAATTGATATTTTTCACAAATTTTTTTCGTGTGCTCTATCAGTTCTGTCTGTGAATGTTAATTCTGTTTATGTAAATGTTTACGATAATTTATCAGATTTTTCTGTTTGACGTGTTATTACACCGTTAGCACGTTAGCGCCTGATGCTAGCAGCGGACCACCGCCCTGTCAGCCTGTTAACACACTAGCAGAGTTCAGTGCAAACGGAGACAAGATTAGGTGTACCTGAGTGATTATTCTCACCTGTCTGGGTTCTCTTAAGAAAACACCTGCGGCTCGAATACGACTTCAGCTGACACCGTCACTTCCCTGTTAGCAGGCAGGCTAACTCGCTGTTAGCAGGCTAGCTGAGAGGAACTGCTCTGTCACTTTATAAACGGAATAAAGTTTAGAAACAGCGAACAAACTGCAGCTCAGTATCTGAACTCGCACACGGAGTCGGTTGTCTGGTTTTGAGTATTCGGGTCCCGGTGTCGGGTTCTGGTTCTGGTTCTGGTGTCAGGTACTCTCCGCCGCTTCCTTATCCAGCCAACTCCCAACTCAGACTACACCCTCTTCCGCGTTAAATTCCCTCCACAGGAAGTGACGCATCGCAAGGATTTTTACAAATTAAAAGTAATTTAAACATTTAAAAATCCGTCAAAATCCTTCACAAAATGCAGATCATGTCGCCGAAACAGTGTGATTGGAGGAGTAACTGACCTTAATAATAGAAAGAGTTTAGCAGCGCGTACAGAAGAGAGTTGTGTCACTCTCGGATCTCGCCGACGCGGTCACGTGGTTCATGGAGCTGTCAGTTAGTGTAAACATCTTCTGTGGACAAGATGGACTGAAAATCTTTTGGCCACCAGTTATGGACCTGTGTTCGGAGTCCATGTATTAATCTCCTTTATAGAATCATGTGTTCACCAAGTGGTGAACCTCGCTCCATCCTCGCTTGTTTCACATGAGCTCTGCAACAGCTAATATCTGACTTTTATGACGTTATACTTCAGAACTTACTTACAGTTTAAATACAATATTTAACTTATGCCATCACCCATGGTACACTAATGCCGTATAAATAGCATATTCAGCACTTAATAATGAGGAAAGGATTCACTCTTTCGATTCCTTAGAAATTAGTGTCTTTCTTAACAACAGCGCCCTCTGGCGGCTGCAGGAGCAAGTAGGAGACTGAGCAGACGAAGTTTTTGTGTGGTTTGTGGAAGTTAAACATTGTCCATCCCACCAGCCCCACAACCACAGACCACATGTAACGACGCCAGCCCAGAACCTCCATCTGGCTTCTTCACCCGCAAGATCACCTCAGACCAGCTACCTGGACCACTGATGCAACATTTGGTTTGTAAAACCAAATAGTTTGCACACAAACTATCAGAAACCATCTCAGGGAAGCTGATCTGCCTGCTCGTCATCCTCACCAGAGTCTTGACTACAGTTCTTTCTCATGACAAACTTGAGTGGGCAAATGCTCGCCATCGATGGCGTCCGGCACTTTGGAGAAATCCTGCCTTCACGAGTGAATCCTGGCTTTCACTCTGCCGTTCAGATGGCAGCTGATATGCATGATGTTGTGTAGACAGCGGTTTGCTAATAGCAGGGTTGTGATTAGAGCGTCCCACGGTGGCGGTGGGGTCACCTTATAGATTGACATAAGCTATGGACAAAGGATGTGAATGAACAAAGATGTGACGAGACCCTGAGGCCCATTGTCGGGCCATTCTTCTGCCTCCATCACCTCGATTTGCTGCGTGGTAATATCACACACTGAGCATATTTGAGATGCTCCAGGTCAACATGTACGACAGCATGTTCCAGCAGATGATGACAAAAGTACAACAATAAGCTGTTACCGTTAAAACCTCGAAGGAGAAGTAGTAGAAGAAGAACAAGAAGGCAGTGCCTAGCTGGATGAAGGAGGACAGGCCGGAAGGGAAATCTGAATCCTGATGAATGTTTGAAAATGTTGAATCTATGGACAGAAACAACAATGAAGAGTCTGAAGAGGAGGAACTCAGTATGAAGTCACAGCGAGTCCAGTGAGACTGTCTGTTAACAGAAGAGGACCTTTAGAAATCAGTCTGGACCTCAGACCAGGTTACAGAACATGACTGGATGCCAGATAATATGTCCCAAGCCACGAAGGTGCTTTAAATGTGAGAGGATAGGTCGTGTGTTGTTTGTGTCCTTATCTTTATATGCAACAGCCAAACAAAGTCATTTCTACTTTCATAGTCCACCCCCCATGACGGCTTTTCTCAGTGTAGTTATCAGTCATGGAATGTCAGAAGTCTTTCTGCAGATGATCGAGGATTCAGGAAATAAATACGAGTTAAATTATAAAGCAGATATCTTTTTAATCCTGGCTAAAACACAGTTTGGGTTTTAATGTTAGAGACGAGGGCTGAATAAGACTGTACATTTAAAGATGTCCTCATTTTTATAGTTTGAGGTTGGTTTTCTGAAGTGTGAATGTTGTTTTCAGCGCAGTGATTCATTGAGTCTCTTCAGTTTTTATCACTTTTATCAGGTTTCAGTCTTCAGAAATAACAGCAGCAACATTTTCTCCAGCTGATTAGATTTATCATGAGCACACAGAGTCGAGCATCAAAACAATAAAATTACAACAAAATAATTTACACTTTTCTGATCAAATCTTTATACAGACACGAACTTCAGTCAGACAACATTAAAGTAAGAAGCTGCTGTGTTTCTGACTCCAGATCAGATGAAACTGAGCTCAGTCTGAAACTGGAGCTGCTGTCAATCAATCAGTCACCACCTGAACGCCTCACCTGCAGCAGCGACCGATCCTGGACGAGTCCGTGCAGCTGTCACCTGTACATGTTGTGTGCACTGACATTTTCAAATAGAACGAACTGATTCAAGTCCTCAAATTTCTCTTCAGCTAAAGACTCTTTAGACAAGAAGGTTGGAAAGATCTGCAGTTGATCACGATACAAAAACACCAGAAACGATCACTATAACAAACACATTGTTCTAAAATCCACATTTCTATAAATATACAGTGAAAAACTCATAATAACATCTGATCTTATGAAGAGACGTTGGATTAATATTTGTTTTCAGCTGCAGACTCAGTTTTCTGTGTAAACAATTGTTTTATTGTATTTGTACTGTATTCATTCATTCTGGGTGTTTTCGATGTGGAGTATTTTTCTCTGACATGAGAAGGTGTGATGGGTGTTTTTGTATCATGTGATCTTTAACTGTCGGTTTGATTTTTCGTTCACGTGGACGATGAAGAGTTTGTTTAGTAAAATATTTCATCTCAGATGTGACGCTCACATAGTTTTTTACTTTAAATCAGAGTGTCACACTGAGACATCATCGTCATCTTCATCATCATCATCGTCACTCTGCCAGCAGCCATGATCAAATCATTCAGCATCATCTTTCTTCACAGGACAAACATCAGTCAGTAGAGAGGGAGCGGTGTCCCTGCTTCCATGGCAACAGTATTTCAGATTCCTTCATCCATAATATATTCAAGTTAATAATGTGATATTTGTCAAATCTGCCGCAGAGGTTGAAGTTAAACTTATTTCACACATGAAACGATTCTGACCTCAAGTTTCTGTTCTTTAGACACGTGAACCATGACGGCAGATACTCTGCCGTCCTTCATCAGGCTGTACAGAAAATTCTGCTCGGCAGATTGAAGTGTTTTGGTTAAAATAACGTCAGAAAGGAGTCGACGTGTTCAGCATGTCAATAAAAAAACCTCCTTAAACAAACTGGTAAAAACCACCCAGTAAGACATAATCAGGTTCTATACGAGTAGAAAGGAAACATGCTAACATGCTAACATACAGCAGACAGGAAGACAGAAAACAGCTTCCTGTTTCTTTAAAACATCGCTCATCTACTACTCAATATATAATCCACCCCCCAGCCGTAAAGCGACCCCCCAGCCACCCTGAATCTACCTACGAGGCTGGGGGAGCTCAATCTGCCGCTTTCTGCTCGGTCGCTTGTTCAGCGGCCAAAGTCATAATTCTGGAAAGATTTCTGTAAACTTAGAAATTCCCAAACTTAAAAACATGTTTTTTGGTTTCACATATGACAGAAACACAAATTTTACTGTTTTGGACTTTTCTGATCCGACAAAATCTCACGTTTCTAATGTTAAACTACTTATTCTAAGATACCATATAAATAGAATTTATACTGAGAAATCTGTGTTTGGAACACACATCATAACAGATTAGAACTGAATCCCAAACTGCAATGGACACATCACCTAAATGGGATTAAGACCCCCCCATCCTGAACCCCCTTCAGTTTTACAGCATGTAAACTGAGCACAGCAGCTGGTGACTGCAGGCGTTCTGTGAAATGTAGTGTGGTGACCATTAATGTGTCCAATGAGCTTTTCAATTCAACCCCTCCAATACAAAGCCCCGCCCCTCCCAGCATCCAGAGGGCGGGGCTCCAGCTGACGTGATAAGGTAAACAGGTCACATGGTTGTACTTCCCGTTTCTAACCTAACAGCGACATTCAGAAAGCATTTCAGGAACAAAACGACGACCTGATGTGCGATTTGGTCAAAAGGGAACGACATCATCTCCGACTTCTTTCGGCTTCAGTTCACAGTCTGACAGCGACTGACGCGGCTACACCACAGTGACATCATGGTGACATCAGCAGACGTCCCTGAGGTCATCAGGTGTAGGTGTGATGTTAACTGGGATCAGCTCCACACTCGCTCTCCTCTGGAATGTCCTGCAGGTCTGAGGGGTCAGAGGTCACACGTTACCATGGTGACAACAGCATTTAGTGTTATGATAATCTTGATGCCATGATAACAATATTAATTATATGACAACTCTTTATTAACTTTATTTAATTATCGTTATGAATGAGTTCACCTCTGGGGCTGTCAGAACGTGGAGAGATCCTCATCACTTCCTCCTCTTCCTCCTTGTCTTCTTCCTGGTCAACTGGATCCTGGCAGGCCAATGGAGCAAGGGGGCGGGGCTCCAGCTCCCTGCTGCTACGCCTCTGGCTCACCTGCTGACACAAACATCTTAGCTTAGCTTATTTAAGCTTAGCTTGTTAGCGTCATTTGCCTTATTATATTTCCACTCAGTTGAAGCCAGTTGAAGAGCCAGAGCAGCAGGTTGGATGTGGAAACTGTTTCTTCTCGTAGCTTTTTGTGTCGTCCTCATAGCCAGAGCTAACATTAGCATTAGCTACGTACTTCATGCTGCAATACAGCTCATGTGGTCTGTTGTTTCCTCTGCTGCGTCTGTGTATGGAAATGTACTGACGGACATGTCCTGACTGTTGGACTTTGAGTTTTCTGCCAAATAAATGCTGCTAAGATGTCTGATCCTACTGAGAATCAATCATATTACACTTATTAATTAACCTACATGAAGAGCAGGTGACTCTTTCCAAAAATTCTGTAGACCTGAACTTCATTTTCATTCATATTTGGAGCCAAAATTAAAAACATGCAGATTTTTAATCCCATGTGTTCCCTGACATCGTTCACAGAGTGAAGAGGTAGAGTCACGTTTTGAACGGAGTTTATTGTTGTGATACTGTGATATAAGTACTGGGTCATAGTAAAACACCTGACCCACCTGTTCTCCTCTGATGACATCACTGATCTCTCCGTTACTCTTCTTCCTGCTTCCAGGTCCCGCCTCCTCTCTGGTTGGGTCCTCCCCCCTCAGACGCAGCCTTGTCACTTCCT
The DNA here is from genome assembly GCF_017976325.1 of Chelmon rostratus. Taxonomy (NCBI): domain Eukaryota; kingdom Metazoa; phylum Chordata; class Actinopteri; order Chaetodontiformes; family Chaetodontidae; genus Chelmon; species Chelmon rostratus. The sequence goes on along the minus strand of NC_055665.1, from coordinate 234,100 downwards.
CCTGCAGCAGTTCCACCTGTCGCCGCAGCAGCAAGGCCTCTCCGCCGGCGTCGAGCCCCGCGTCCCGTGACATCGAGCGACTGAGGCGGGGCCCGGGGTCGGGGTCTTTTCTAGCTGCTAGCTCCAGGATTGAGTCCTGACGAATCACGGCAGCCTGGGGGCGGAGTCAATGAGTTAGAAGGCAGATATGTCACTTTATGTAATGTAGGATGACAATATCCAGCATCTTCTTCCTCATCATGTGATTAATGAGTCTGTGAATAACTTCCAGTTGTCGTACCTGCAGAGCATAAAGCTGCGTGCTCAGACTGACCAATCGCTGACGGATTTCCTGTGGAGACGACACGTGTCAGCGGTTAATAACTGCTCAGAAAGTCTCCTAATGACATGAAACTGCATTTTGTTTAGTGTGATACAGCACCATATCTCTGTAAATCACTTCCTGTATTCTCTGAGTAGAACCCTGACATGTTTAAGCCTCAAAGCTTAAACCATCTCCACACATGAAGATGCCGTCTTACAGCTGTAACAGATGTGCACAGCTCAGAGTCGATACCATGAAAGTGACGTTTTCATTTAAGAAGATCAAAGCTGTCCTGGAGGAGACAGAATACAGGACTGTGACAGTCCTGTTTGAGGCTACACATGACCCCCTGACAGCAGGACAGCTGAATCATCAGCTCAGAGCAGCCAGGACCTTGTTCCAAACCTACAAGGAATTTCTCATACAGAACAGTGAAAACATTTTAAAGGTGAAATAATCCAACATTACTGCTGGAAAAACCCTAAAATGAAACTGAAAGACTAAATGTGTGTCTGAAACACCTCACAGCCAGGAAAATCCAGGCAAATCCGAGCCGATAAAAGTACCCACGGTTAGGCGAAGTGCAGACGGAGCAGAGAGGGAATTTAGTCTCTTAAAATAAACACTTCATGAGATTACATTTTTTTTCTGCAGGACATGAGAATCAGGGCGTAAAGAAAGATCCCATAAAGAGATCAGTGATGCTGATCAGTGATGCTGATCTCTGTGGGTTACCTCGTTTAGGGTTCGTTCCTGCAGCTGGTTACCGTTCCTGTCCTGAGAGAGAAAAAACAGTCAGAAATGTTCCATGAAATGTTCATGAGCTGTTTGCCTCGTTCAAACCTGCAGGACATCAAATCAGGATGGAAACAAAACACATATATTCTTCAACAATATAACTTAATGCCTTTAATCATATCTGATACGTGATCTTTTAACACGTTGCCATGGAAACAACATGGCCAAAATTCTATTGCATGAATACAGACTACATTATTATACAATTTACAATTAGACAAACTTATAGTAGACAAGGATTAAAAAAGGTTAAAACTTTCTGATCTATCTGATCAATAGTTTACTGCCTGATCCCTTTAAATGTTTCTGTCTCATTTTAGTCCGGCAGATCACTCAGAGACAAGCTGCGAGGAGCTCGTCACACCAGACTTCGTACAGGATTTAAACATTTAAAACACACCTTTAGTTACAGTTTTTCTGCAGATGAAGTAAAAACTGCAGCTTTAATCTGAGTCAGACATCACTGATCAGAAGTTAAAGGTGATAAAGTGATTTTACCTTCGTGGAGCTGCTGTTCAGCTCTAAAGGACCGTTCAGAGAACCAGAGTCACCATCTGAGAGTGAGACAGAGACATGAAGACAGGTCAGTCTGTGTGTGTTCTGTCGAACATTAGAGGGCAGTCACATACTTTACAGATACAGGTGTGTACCACCTGTCTGTTGCTCACAGTGAGACCATCAACAAACTGGTCAAACAGGCAGAGAAGAAGAAAAAGAGGATTCACCAAACGTAAACATACAGGGAGGACAGAAACAGAAAGACCTGGACCTTCTGCTGAGTTCAAAGGTCAGTCAGAAGTCACACTGATGCACAGTCGTTTGCTAGCTGTGTTACAGCTACAGCTAACCTCTGTGCTGGGGGTGTGTTTGGGTGAAAATTCACTTCAGTACAACAATAAGTCGACAAACTGAAAACTAATCTGAGACTATGATGTTATCACCATGGTTGTAGATTTTGTTATTTTCTGTTTTATTTCACAGTAAACTGAATATTTTGCTGGTCTGAACTTAAAGTGTGTAGACTTTATGGGTCTCTGTTGGCAGAAATGTATTATAATTCTCAGTTATTTATTTTTATAGTGTAGAATCACCTGAAAATAAGAATTATTGTGTTTTTGCCTTCATATCTAGAGAGGGAATCCACCAAGTTGCACCGCCATGTTTCTAGAGGAGCCCAGAACCAAACCAAACTCTGACTGCAGAGAGGGTCTTTCTTTTTCTGTTTCTGCACCCACGAAAGGGCGGGGCGAGCAAATAAATACTACACACTGGTACTTTAACTAGACATTTGAAGGAATTCTACATTTAATCATCGTTATCTAATTTTACAGACAAAACGATTAATTGATTAATTGAAAAAATGACCAGCAGAATAATTGATAATAATAATTATTAAAAATACAGACGTTTGATAATCAGAAGACAGATTCAGTTTTTCAACTAAACTTTTCAAGTTTTTTAACTTTGACCAGGTTTCAGGTATCAACAGGTGACTCACTGTTGAGCTCCTGGTTGCCGTTGGTTACAGTGGATTTCTGGATGTTGGAGTCCAGCAGCAGCTCAGTCAGTCTGTCCACTGAAAACACATCAAACACAAAACCAATCAGTGTCAGTCTGTTGTTTCTCTTCACGTGAAAACTGAAAATAAAATCTCACCTTCAGTGATGGAGGCGGTGAGGAGTGGCTCGGCCTGTGGAGCGTGAGGAGTGTCAGCTCTGAACAGGTTCCTGCAGGAGGAGGACGTGGTGGTCCTGGGGGAGGACGTGCTCAGCTCAATACCTCCTTCTTCTTCACTTCCTCCTCTTCCTGTTGCCTCCACCAGGTCAGAAAACAAAGTGACTCGCTCTTGCAGGAGCTCCAGCACCTCCCTGTCCTTCTGCTGGATGTCAGCTGGGGAAGAGGAGGAGGAGGAGAAAGGAGAGATGGAAATGTTGAATTGGATCTGGAATAAGTGGGATTCATTTTATTTTAGAAGTACATTTGGACAGGAAAGGACAAGAAACACAAGTAGAAAGAGGAGGTGAAAAGGAGAAACCCGAAGTGAAAGAGAGGTAAGATGGTGAAGGAGAAGAAGGAGGAGATGAAGAAAGTGAAGAAGAGGAGGTCTAGTGAGAGGAGGTATAGTACAGGGTGTAGGAGGAGGTGAAGGAGCAGAAGGAGGAGGTGAAGGAGCAGAAGGAGAGGTGCAGGAGCAGAAGGAGGAGGTGAAGGAGCAGAAGGAGAGGTGCAGGAGCAGAAAGAGAGGTGAAGGAGCAGAAGGAGGAGGTGAAGGAGCAGAAGGAGAGGTGCAGGAGCAGAAGGAGGAGATAAAGGAGCAGAAGGAGGAGGTGAAGGAGCAGAAGGACGAGGTGCAGGAGCAGAAGGAGAGGTGAAGGAGCAGAGGGAGAGGTGAAGGAGCAGAAGGAGAGGTGCAGGAGCAGAAGGACAGGTGAAGGAGCAGAAGGAGGAGGTGAAGGAGCAGAAGGAGAGGTGAAGAAGCAGAAGGAGAGGTGCAGGAGCAGAAGGAGGAGGTGAAGGAGCAGAAGGAGAGGTGCAGGAACAGAAGGAGGAGATAAAGGAGCAGAAGGAGAGGTGAAGGAGCAGAAGGAGGAGGTGAAGGAGCAGAAGGAGGAGGTGCAGGAGCAGAAGGAGAGGTGAAGGAGCAGAGGGAGAGGTGAAGGAGCAAAAGGAGAGGTGCAGGAGCAGAAGGAGAGGTGAAGGAGGTGTTGTACCTCTGAGTCTGCGCAGTAAAGCTTTGTCTTCAGTCTCGATGAGAGGAAATTCATCTCTGGATGGACAGCTACAGACAAAACACACAATACTGTGGTGTAAATGTATTTTATACTGTACTATAATGTACTATACATTGCTACCCTGTACTATGTAGAACTACATAGTATTACAGACTGTTATACAATGCTAACCTGAGTGCTACACAGTGCTACAGGGTACGACATGTTTCCATATGTAACTATCACACAATACTCAACAATACCCAGTTTCCCCTCTGGGACAGCAAAGTATTCTGATACTAAAGAGTATTATAAAGTATATGGGACTGATGTTTATCAACAGTCTGTTTAACCAGTGACACTTTCTAAACGGGGGGTGTCCATATAATCATTATATGTTCACCACTTTGATAATTAATAATTTCCTGTTTCAGTCACTGTTAGCAAAGTGCGCTGTTTGTAGTGACAACAAGAAGCAACATCCTGAGAGAATCACAGTTCTGAACTGTAGTTGAACTAAACACGTGTGTCTTGAGGGTCTCACTACAACAGGCATGTCCAAACTATTCCATAAAGGGCCGTGTGGCTGCAGGTTTTCGTTCCAACCAAGGAGGAGCACACCAGGCCAGCCAATCAACATCAAGGGATCACTGAGTTATCAGCTGAAGACTGAGCTCAGCTAATTAAGCTGGTGTGCTCCTCCTTGGTTGGAACGAAAACCTGCAGCCACACGGCCCTTTATGGAATAGTTTGGACATGCCTGCACTACAAGAAACATTGTGGAGTCATGAAGGTCTGAAGTTTCACCCCCAGAGGATCAGAATCAGTAATTCAGAAACATACATTATATCTTACTAAGCACAAACTGAATGACTGTCATCTAAAACACCACAGGACCATCCAGACAGAGAACTACATAATACTACAGAGTACTTTGAGGTATTGTTCAGTACCATGCAGTACTGCAGTACTGACCTGAGAGCGGCCTGCTGGATGCGGCTCATCCAGGTCCTGCGGCCATCTTTGGACGAAGCGTATAGCTCATACATCTCTGGAGGGGTGGAGGCACTGATAAGGTACATCCCTCGCTCCTGATTAGCTATGTCTCTGACGATCAGGTTATTCAGAGAGACTACTGGAGACTTGTCCTAAGACAGAGAGACCAATGGAAAGACAGGTCAGGGAAACAGAGAGACAGGTGAGACAGACAGGTAGACAGACAGGTAGACATTATCCGGAGAGTATCTTGCCTTCCTGTAGTGACTGGACAGGGTGGTCCTGAGGTTGTGCTAACAATGAATCCCGCAGTTTTGCTGGCGGACTTCAGTACTTGTAGGGACCAACACAGTATCTGGAGGTAATTAGGATGAACAGTCTGTCTGATCTTAACTTGATTGGTGTCTTGTTATTGGACTGCTGTATGAGTCATAGGTTGGCCATAACAACACCGTGTTTGAGCATAAGATGGTTAATCAGGGTACCTGGTGCCTGAACACCTGAGGCCAAGATAAATTATCAACGTTGTATTTATGTCGTCAGATCTGCAACTGTATGTTTTAAACTCTCTCGTCAAGAGCAGAGCTGTCAGCTGTTTAGCACTGTGTGGTGAGTACGATCATCTGGTGGAGGAGTGGTTCAAGTTGGAGGAGTTGTGGAGGTGCAGATGTGGCCAGAAGACCATCAGTGCCTGACATGGTGGCAACCAAAGAACCTGCCAGTGAACAAGAGCCGTGAAGGAGACCATCAAAATGAAAGAGGAAAGAGGAGCCCAGGGGACTCCTGAAGTAGCAGAAAGGAATCAGGAGGTCAGAAGAACTGGGGAGGGAGGCCCAGAAAAGGATTTTCTGTCGGCCTCAAAGAGGATCTGACCAACTGTAAGATGACTCAGTAGAAGGTGGCTGGGCTTAGTTCACACTGTTTTCAGCAGGGAGGGAACCAGACCTGGATTGAGGTTATTGTCAACTGGTGGAGGTAACACTTTGCAGAATACGTGAACCTGATGGATAATTCCCCATAGAGGAGGCAGAGTTGACTCATGGAGGTCTGGGGCAGTACCTGTGGGCTGGCAGACCAGAGTGGTGGTTCACATCTTTAAAAAAAGGCTGGTAGGTGAACTCTAACTCTCAGGAGATCCTACTCTTTATCCTCTCTGGGAAAGCTTCTGTCAGACTGCTGAAAAGAGACTATGGCCGACTGTGGACTGATGTGGATCTATCCTTGGCCTTGGATCAGTGGACCAGCTGTTTAATCTTACAGGGATCCTGGAGAGGTCTATCCCGTCTACTTGACTTTGTCTCCCAGGATGTGTTGCAGGAGACACTGTGGGAGTACGTGGTACCTTGAACATCCAGGGGGAGGACATTGAGACAGCGGCCAGTTTCAAGTACCTGGGTGTTCACCTTAACGATAAACTGGACTGGTCCCATAACACCAACGCCCCGAACAAGAGGGGCCAGAGTCGCCTCCACCTCCTGAGGAGACTGAGGTCCTCCGGGGTGTGCAGACCCCTGCTCAGGACTTTTTCTGACTCTGTGGCAGCCTCTGCTATCCTCTAATCTGTCGTCTGCTGGGCCCCCGGCAGCACAGAGCGGGACAAGAAGAGACTAAACAAGCTACAGGTCCTTCATCCCCACCTCTGTCAGACTGTACAACTCTACTTATTATGTGCAATAACCTCGGTATCTGCTAATACCTGGAGTCAGTGTCACTTTGTCAACCAGACGTCCCTCCCTCCTCTTGCACTAAATTTTTTTTAATATACTCTTTGCCATAGCTATATTATATATCGTTGCTACGCAAAAACCTTTTTTCTATTTTTTTCTTGAACTTCATTGAACATCGGATACCTTATTTTTTAAACTTCTTAAATTCTTTTTATTGTTGCCAACACTGTTTTGCCCCCCTGTGTGTTCTGAAGAGCTTCTGTAACAGTTAATTTCTCCATTGTGAGATTAATAAAGTCTTATCCATCCCTCTACCATGGGCCTCTACTACAAGTATTTCAGTCCATGTATAACCAGAGACAGGAGTCAGCTGAGGCAGTTCACTATCTGATTTGAACACCTCCTGGATTATATATCCCATCAGACCTGGGAACACCTTGAGATCCTCAGGAAGGAGCTGGGGGAGGAAGACATTCCTGCTGCTGTCATGACCTGCACTCGGACAAGTCGTTGAAGATGGATGGAAGATGGATGGATGATAGAGAGAACAGGAGGTGGAACACGAGGTGTGAAGAGGTGCCACTCACCAGTGATGCGAAAGTGAACTTTTGATCTTTCTCCTGAAGGAAAACCAAGATGTCTGACATCAGCAGGACTTGCACATCTGGAGACAAACATACAGCGGCTGGTTGGTAGGTGTACGCCCTGCACACACAGCTGGCCGTGGCATCACAGCAGGTAAACAGCTGATACAGCACTAGTCTCCTCTACCTTTCATCCTGGAGCCCTGGACCTTCCAAAGGAGCGTCCCCTCGTGGAGGAGCCTCCTCCTCAGCAGCTCTCCTCCTTTGAACACACCTCCTCCCCGAACCTCTGCCTGGGCCCGGGGGTCCAGACGGGCCTGAATCTCCTGCAGCCTCCTGGTTCGGTCTAGCTCCAGCACTTCCTTATCCACAGAGCTGATCAGCTCCTTCAGGAGGAGCAGCGCCTGGCTCAATGCCTGTGCTTCCTCCTCTCTACCTGCATGACATCACAGGGACATGAATACATCAGAGGTCAGGGGTCAGACTTCAGGGGTCTGAGGTTATGAAGGAACAGAGGCTGTTCAGGGAAGGTCAGAGGTCATAGGCTACCTTTGGTGTTGTCAAGGATTCGCTGGATGAGGACAGGATACTTTGTGATTCGCTGTGTCACCAGCAGGATGCATTCCTGGACACCGTGACGACGCAGCAGAGGACCACGGCAGACACGCTGAGCATTATGGGATGGAGAGAGAAAGAGAGTTGACATCAATACAGAAATGACAGGTCCAAACCAGTTCAAGTCAGTTTAAACCCAGTCTAGACAGGCTTAAACCATTCAAAATCTGAAACGGTTAAAACCAGTTTAGACCCAGTCCTAACCCACACTAAAATAGGACTTAACTTGTTTAAAGCAGGTATAATTCTGGGCTAAAGCAGGTCAAAACTGTGTCTATTCTGAAACAAACCCAGCTCTAGATCTGGACAAGCTAGAACAAACCAGGATTAAACAAAGTGTAAATCAGTATAACCCAGACCAGGCTAAACCAGTCTGTACCACACTAATCATAAAGTGTTAAGTAGGTCTGAACCAGATTTAATGGACCTAAAGCAGGCAAACCAGGTTTAAGCAAAGCTAAAACAGGCCTAAACACACCCTGAACTAAACCAGGTCAAACATTCTCTAAACCTCAATTAACATCTAAAATGTCTAAAAAGATTGAAACAGGTCTAATCAAAGATAGATCAGATTGACAGGCTGAGTAAACCCAGTTTAAATAGGATCTAAATCAGTTTCCACTAATCTAAACTAGGCCTTGTCTAGTATAAGCAGGTTTGGTGAAGTCTAGTCAAAAACTGTGTAAACCATATTGAACCTGACTAAACCACTAAGACAGGTATAAAGCAGTCTAAACTGGGTCAAGACAGATCCAGATCCTTGTATGTGGTCAAGGCCCATGTCATAGTCCAGTTCCAGGTGCCATCCTGGTTCTGGTCCTTACCCTGGTGAATTGCTGCAGTCTTCGGTCTCGAGTTGAAACTTCTTTGTAGAGTTTCACTGCTTTTGGATGTCGACTACAGAACTCAGAGTACAGTTTCTTCATGTCGTCTGCAGACTGACCTGAAAACTACACACAAATACACACATTTACACATAAATACACATAAATACATATACACACACAGAAGCACAAAACTGATTTCAGTACAATCCTCAGCTGACACATCTCAAACACATTAGTTGGTATGAAGTCACCACAGACACTGAAGACAGAAGTGTCACCGGATAGGTGCTGCAGGTGCTGCTAATTCAAAAAACTGCACCATTGGAACTGAGTGAGATCATCAGCAGTCACATGGCGAAACGACCAGATGGTATTTTTGTTGGATCTGCTGGTTTTAACCATACAGACTGCAGACCTGGTTCAATCACCAGTATGTGATTAAAACAGGTCTGCAGTCTGCATTGAAACAGGTCTGGTGTGGGGGGGAAGCAACACCCTGAATCATGTTTGTGGGAACTGGTTCTCCACCAAAGACTACATCCCAGCCACCCTGGACCCGCACCAGCTTACGTTCAGAACCAACAAATCCACAGAGGTGGCCACCACCACTGCCCTCCAGTCCGTCTTCAACACCTTCAGCTCAACATTCAACACAATCTCACCCCTGAAGCTGAACTGAAACTTAGCACTGTTAGCTCGATCACCTCACTCTGTAGCCGAACACTGGACTTCCTCAAAAACAGAACCAAGACAGTCAGGAGGTGAAGACACAGCTCCCTCTACATCAGAGGAGCTGAGGAGGAGCAGCTCAACAGTTCACATCAATCTTCAACCACAGAGAATCTGTCGTGGTCATCTCACATCTCCACCCTGGAACTGAAGCTCAGAGACAACTGAGTTTCTGAAGGAAACTTTAACAGAGGAGCGATAGAAAACATCCCGACTGGAAACATGACAAACTGAGATGGTTTGTGGACGGCCCAGGACAGGAGGACTCTGCATCAGGTGACTAAAACCACCCAGAACATCACTGCTACCATCTACTGATCATCAGTGAGGTGAGGTGTCTGCACCGAGTCCAGAGGACACTAAAAGACAAACCAGACACAGTCTGTTCACCTGCTGCCTGACAGAGATACAGAAGAATCTGCTGCTGGACCAGCAGACTACAGATCTGCTGAACCACCAGAGGACAGAGCTGCTGGACCACCAGACCACAGAGCTGCTGGACCACCAGACCACAGATCTGCTGGACCATTTGACCACAGAGGAGCTGGACCAGCAGACTACAGAGCTGCTGGACCACCTGGCTACAGAGGAGCTGGACCACCAGACTACAGAGCTGCTGGACCACCGGACCACAGAGCTGCTGGACCATTTGACCACAGAGCTGCTGGACCATTTGACCACAGAGGAGCTGGACCACCAGACCACAGAGGAGCTGGACTACCAGACCACAGAGCTGCTGGACCACTATAGAACAGAGCTGCTGGACCACCAGACTACAGAGCTACAGGACCACCAGACTACAGAGCAGCTGGTCCACCAGACCACAGATCTGCTGGACCATTTGATCACAGAGGAGCTGGACCAGCAGACTACAGAGCTGCTGGACCACCTGGCTACAGAGCAGCTATTGTCCTCAGGCTGTAACTCCTCAACTCAGTCTCCAGACTCCACCATCAGAACAGATCTTTGTTTTATGTGTAGAATAAAGGAGCCATGACTTGAATTCCATCCAAGTCTGAACTAAAAAAAGCAGAATTGACGATCAACAATCAAACTGTGTTTCCTGACTTTAGTTTCCTGAAGTGTACCTGAGTCCAGGTATTAATCTCTTCATCCAATCACGTGCTGACAAAGTGTTGACCCTCGCTCCATCCTCGCTGTGAACCACTGAGCCTTTCAATCATGATACTCTCACCTGTTAACCAGACTGTTTACCTGTGGAATGATCCAAACAGGTGTTTTTGGAGCGTTCCACATCTTTCCCAGTCTTTAGTTGCTCCTGTCTCAACGTGTTTGAAACGTGTTGCTGCATCAGATCCAGAATCAGCAGATATTTACAGAAATCAATGAAGCTGATGAGCTCATTAACTATATAGACTTTGTGCTGTTTTCAGGTCAGTTTCTGTCAAAAAGGATCAGCAGGTGATCACACTCTGTTTGATCGATGTTTTTACAGAGCGATGATTTTTCTTTTTTGCACTTGAGGTATTTTTCTGTATATTTTCGGTGAGTGACAGCCTTCTGCAGGATAAATGAAGTACTTTAATATCCAGTAATGATGTGAGGTGTCCAGCAGGTGGAGTAGTTTCCCTCCATATACACAGACTCTTTTAGAGGATTTCAAAACATTTAAAGCTCAACTCAGTTTCCAAACAGCTGAAATTCTGTCGAAACCCTGATCCTGCATAATGTCACCCTTTAAAACCTGAGTGAGCTGACACAGAGACCACCTGTGCTGCTGTACCTGTCTGAGCAGCAGGTCTCCAATCTTGGGGATGGTGAAGTTGGTGGAGCTGCCCTCCATCAGACCCTCTTTCCTCTTGTTCAGCAGCTCTGACAGGAAGCTGGAGTGCCACTCCAGCAGCTGGTCCAGACAGGGGAAGATGGTGTGAACTACGCCTGCCTCCAGCATCACCTCCTCCAGCATCCCCCGCCGGTACACCCCCTCCATGATCCGCAACGTCCGCACATGGTGGAACTCCGTCTGGATCAACTCTGAGAGACAGACAAGGAGAGACGGGATGAGAGAGACACACATACAGAAAGAGAAAAGGAAATGGACATACAGTCGTGTCCTTGTACTTATTCACCGGTGATGTCTTTCTTACTCTCAGTATTTCAAACAAATATTCATCCTTTCATCTTGAGCCAGTACTTGATAATTTCATCCTGGTATGAAAAACGAGGCATTATCTATTACAAACCTTCTCATTTTATGTAAATTATCGGACCAGTCCAGAGAATCTGGTATCTGGTAATCTGTTTTTTTATTTTGGAGTTTTGGAGTCGGTGCTGGTGGTCTTCGTCTGACTTTCCCATAAAATATTCTAGTCCTCGTTCAGGTCTGTTGATGTTTGCATCAAATTATTTTGTGGCTCTGTTAATCTATAAAGTACATTTTGTACTGTGTGTGTGTACGTAAGCACCGCCACTCTTCTGGGAAGGCTTTCCAGATTCTGGAGTGTGTCTGTGGGAATTTGTGCCCATTCAGCAGAAAGGAGTAAGACCAGGCACTGATGTGGGATCAGATCTCACAATCAGCATTCTAATGCTGAAGGTGTTACGAGGGGCTGAGCTCAGGGCTCCGTGCAGACCAATCGAGTTCCTCCAAAGGGCCTTCCCCAAAATGTTGTCACAAGGTTGAAAACACCCAGTTGGTTGAAATGTCTTTTTGTCCTGGAGCATAAAGAAGAGCGATGGAGCCTCTTTGTCATTCTGTCTTGTGTTTATATTGATATACCGTAGATCACATCCTGTTGCTTAATGAGGTCTTTATGAAGCGTCTGCAGGAAGTTTGGTTCTACAACGAGACTCCAGCTGTCGGCCTGAACACAGCTGCCCTCCACTTGCAGCTCCTCCAGCAGGGGGCTCCACCACCACTCACCTGCAACAACACAACAGGCAGCATGCAGCACATCTGACTTTAATTACTTTGTTCTTAATTATTTTCAGATGTAACATCTCAAAAGTTACTCTAAAAACTGTGACAATACAAAATTTATATTTAAGGAACCAAGTCAAAAAAATATGAAGGAATTGTACTTTAGATCGTGGTGACTGATCTATGATGAGCTGCACGTCTCTGAAAATAAATTCAAATAAAACTAAAAATGACAGAAACGATTCTAAATGATAATAAAGTGATAAATAAAGTGATTAAAAGGCTTGACGTTATAGTTTAATAATCATAAACAGTTTGATATAAAACTGATTAACAGACCGTCATCAGTCAGAGACTCCATGGACAGTGTCCTGCTCCTGAAGTTCAAAGACTCAGTGGACTGAGACAGAATCCTCCTGAGACCAACAGAGTCCTCACTCATACTGAGGAGAGAGAGACAGGTGGAGAGAGAGACAGGTGGAGAGAGAGCCAGGTGGAGAGAGAGACAGACAGGTGGAGAGAGAGAGACAGGTGGAGAGAGAGACAGGTGGAGAGACAGACAGATGGAGAGAGACAGACAGGTGGAGAGAGAAAGACAGGTGGAGAGAGAGAGACAGGTGGAGAGACAGACAGATGGAGAGAGAGAGACAGGTGGAGAGAGAGACAGGTGGAGAGACAGACAGATGGAGAGAGACAGACAGGTGGAGAGAGAGACAGGTGGAGCGAGAGAGACAGGTGGAGAGACAGACAGATGGAGAGAGAGAGACAGGTGGAGAGAGAAAGACAGGTGGAGAGAGAGAGACAGGTGGAGAGACAGACAGATGGAGAGAGAGAGACAGGTGCAGTGTTAATTCTTTGTCGAGGTCATTTGTCGTACCCATTCACTGCACTCCATGTCTGAAACAATACTTTATACGCTGTCCTGTGACACTGTGCGTTACTATGAGGACATGACTCTCAGCACCCTGAATGACCAGCAGGGGGCGACAGAGCTGAATGACTTTTAATTAAGATTTAAAACCCAGGACATCTCCTCTGAATATATATATTTAATATACTTTTGTTTAAATACATATATATATATTTACTTCTGTGAAGTATGTCGCCGCTGCACTTTCTTGTTTGGTTCTCTCTTTTCTGTTTACACCTGCAAACTGCAGTTGGACGGAGTCCAGGAAAAATTTCCCCACGGGGACAATAAAAGTATATCTTATCTTATCTTACATGTATTTTGGTTGGTCAGCACAGGATTGAGGGTCAAGAACGTCAAGGAGGAAGGGCCCCCATATTCTCAGAAGGAACAAGAGACAGCTATCCTAAACATGGCTGTGGCTGAAGCGTCCTGAACGGTCACAGTTTTCAGTGCAGTAATATCCATCAGGTCTCTCTATGAACTCTGGGGCTAATCCTTAAAAACCTCACATTCACATGAAACAACCCTTCAGAGGGGAATTCTGAGAGAGTAAAAGACCTGCAGCATGAATCTGTGGAGGTCAGTATTTACATTTATAGCAGCTCGATATTCAGCTCTATATTCAGGTCTATATTCAGCTCTATATTCAGGTCTATATTCAGGTCTATATTCAGCTCTATATTCAGCTCTATATTCAGGTCTATATTCAGCTCTATATTCAGCTCTATATTCAGCTCTATATTCATGTCTTTATTCAGGTCTATATTCAGCTCTATATTCAGGTCTATATTCAGCTCTATATTCAGGTCTTTATTCAGCTCTATATTCAGGTCTATATTCAGCTCTATATTTAGGTCTTTATTCAGCTCTATATTCATGTCTTTATTCAGGTCTATATTCAGGTCTATATTCAGCTCTATATTCAGGTCTATATTCAGGTCTTTATTCAGCTCTATATTCAGCTCTATATTCAGCTCTATATTCAGGCCTATATTCAGGTCTTTATTCAGGTCTTTATTCAGGTCTTTATTCAGGTCTATATTCAGCTCTATATTCAGCTCTATATTCAGCTCTTTATTCAGGTCTATATTCAGCTCTATATTCAGCTCTATATTCAGCTCTATATACAGGTCTTTATTCAGCTCTATATTCAGCTCTATATTCAGCTCTATATTCAGGTCTATATTCAGGTCTATATTCAGCTCTATATTCAGGTCTATATTCAGGTCTTTATTCAGCTCTATATTCAGGTCTATATTCAGCTCTATATTCAGGTCTATATTCAGGTCTTTATTCAGGTCTTTATTCAGGTCTATATTCAGGTCTATATTCAGGTCTATATTCAGCTCTATATTCAGGTCTATATTCAGGTCTTTATTCAGCTCTATATTCAGCTCTATATTCAGCTCGATATTGAACGACATCACAATGTCTTTTTTTTGTGTCGTCATAGACGAGGCTGGGTTTAACCTCACAACAGTAAGACGGAGAGGGAGAAACATGATTGGCTGAATGGGATCCTCCACCGCCGACTTACAACACGACCCCCCTACTCACATTTTAGACAGACTGCACAACACTGACGCAGCAGGAGGCCAGAGGAAGCAGAGCAGGTGAGACACGTTGTCCTCTGGGACAATGTGTCCTTCCACCGATCTGCTCTTGTCCAACACTGGTTTCATCAGCTTCCACCACACTGTCCCTCCTGAACCCCCCAAGTGTTTTCAGCATGGCGGTGGAAGGTTTCTGATCTCCAGCTCTTTGTCAGGACCCCCCTCATTAAGTCTTGGAGGAGGCCTGAGACCACAGAGATGCAGGTCTGTGCAGGTCTGGATTCACCATCCAGGACGAGTCTTCCCTCTGTGAGAGAGGACGCAGCCTGGGATGTGGACGCCGTGCTGTGGACAGACCCGGCGAGGCCCAGAGACGATGCTGAGGGTTTCTGCTCTGCTCTTTTTATTTGACTTTGCGCTGGACGTTTGTGTTGTGTTTGGTCAATATTTTCATGTACTTTACTCTGAAATACCTCTGAAGTGTTCCAGACTGAGCTCAGCAGGGTGGAGCTGGTTCAGACCACATGACCCAGGTGTGAGCCACATGGTCACAAAATAGTTTATTAATTATCGTGTAGTTTTGAATGAAGTGAGGTCTGAAGATGTGTGTGGTTGTGTGTGTGTGTGTGTGCGCGTGTGTGTGTGTGCGCGTGTGTGCGCGTGTGTGTGTGTGCGCGTGTGTGTGTGTGTGGTTTTGTGTGTGTGTGTGTGTGTGTGTGTGTGGTTGTGTGAACTGTGTGTAGAGTTTTGACAAAATGCCAGTTTTCAAAATAAGCCAGTTTTCAAAATAAAACTGCAAACAGTGAAAGACATCACTGACAATCAGTCAGACGGCTACTCGTCTCACCCCGCGATGTTATTGGTGGAGACGCTCTTGGCGAGCGAGAGGCCGGAGCGAACCCGCCTGGACCCGAGCAGAGACTGACGAAGACTGTCTGAGGGATAGATGGCTGAGCTGGGACGCTCCTTCATCATCGGGGCTGAAGACACAGAGAGAACAAGAGAAGCTCTTCATCACCTTTAAAAACAAACACGGATATTTGACGAGGAATCCGATTCATCGTAAAACTTTATTGATCTCACAATGGAGAAATTCACTGTTGATCTATTCTATCAACACGTACAACTAGAGTCTCTTCTGAGACAAATTACGAGCAGAATAGAGATATTCTGACTTTTAGTTAAAAAGAACAAAACACTGAATCCTACATTTCCCACAATGCAGCTGGGCGAGTCTTTCACTGTGACTGACAGCTGGAGAGAAACAAATGTTGACTCACTTTTGGTGCGCAGGGCGACATTCTGCAGGGCTGAGCTGTTTCTCACCATCGCCAGCTTCTGTTGCTGTTAGAGACAGACAGGTGGGACAGAGACAGGGACAGAGACAGGTGGCAGGGACAGAGACAGGTGACAGGGACAGAGACAGGTGGTGAGACAGGCAGTCAGTGCAGACAGACAGCTGGACAGACATGCAGGCACATGATCAGTGAGGACAGATGGACAGGTCTTACCCTTTGTTTCATCTTGGCACAGCTGGCCAGGCTGTCTCTGCAGCGGTTGTGGATGGTGACATTACAGGCTGAGAGACAGAAGGACAGACAGGTCAGAAACATATTGATAAACGGAGCCCATTAGATCCTGATATGGAACATCAGGGAGGACGTCTGAATGCAGTCACACGATTGGTTCCCTCAGTCCTGTAGAGTCAGCAGCTCGATTACCTGACAGGTGTTAACATGACTTAATATCACACAAATAAAAACTAAATAAATATTCAACCACAAAAAGACCTTCAATAAAACATCCTGCGACACGATAAAACATCCTGCGACACGATAAAACATCCTGCGACACAATAAAACACCCTGCGACACAACAAAACATCCTGCGACACAAAACATCCTGCGACACAATAAAACATCCTGCAACACAACAAAACACCCTGCGACACGATAAAACATCCTGCGACACAACAAAACATCCTGCGACACAATAAAACATCCTGCGACACAACAAAACACCCTGCGACACAACAAAACATCCTGCGACACAATAAAACATCCTGCGACACGATAAAACATCCTGCGACACAATAAACCATCCTGCGACACAATAAAACATCCTGCGACACGATAAAACATCCTGCGACACGATAAAACATCCTGCAACACGACAAAACATCCTGCGACACGATAAAACATCCTGCGACACGATAAAACATCCTGCGACACAACAAAACATCCTGCGACACAACAAAACATCCTGCGACACGATAAAACATCCTGCGACACAATAAACCATCCTGCGACACAATAAAACATCCTGCGACACGATAAAACATCCTGCGACACGATAAAACATCCTGCAACACGACAAAACACCCTGCGACACAACAAAACATCCTGCGACACGATAAAACATCCTGCGACACAACAAAACACCCTGCGACACGATAAAACATCCTGCGACACAACAAAACGTCCTGCGACACAATAAAACACCCTGCGACACGACAAAACATCCTGCAACACAATAAACCATCCTGCGACACAATAAAACATCCTGCGACACGATAAAACATCCTGCGACACGATAAAACATCCTGCAACACGACAAAACACCCTGCGACACAACAAAACATCCTGCGACACGATAAAACATCCTGCGACACAACAAAACACCCTGCGACACAACAAAACGTCCTGCGACACAATAAAACACCCTGCGACACAATAAAACATCCTGCGACACGATAAAACATCCTGCAACACAATAAAACATCCTGCGACATGAAGTCCTGAGTTTAAGTGTTTGATCAGGTTTCTGTTCCAAACTGATCAGGTGACCCAGCTTCCACATGATGGTCCAGACTCAGTGCTGAGGTCCAGAGAGCAGATTACATGGAAACACACAGTCCAAATTCCTGCTGCTGAAACCACTTAGGTTCTGTAGACGGTTTGTTGTGTGTGGAACCCACATTAGAACCCCTGGAACCCCTCAAGAACACAGAAATTCTTCAAGGATTCCCAGGACCTTCGCAAAGATCTCACAAACACACACACACATGTCCCCTCGACAAGGTTCTCAGGGTTCATCCACAGCAGCCAATCAGAATGTAGGACAGACACACACACACACTGAGACACACATACACACACTCACACGCACACACTCACACACACACACACACTCACACACACACACACACACTGAGACACACACACTGACACACACACACACACACACTCACACACACACACACACTCACACACACACACACACTCACACACTCACACACACACAGACACTGAGACACACACACACACACTCACACACACACACACACACACACACACACACACACACACACACACACACACACTGGGTCAGAGTCAGTCTATTGTGTTCAGACAGAGTTAACTCTGTGTGTGTGTGAGTGTATTAATCTGAAGATGTACATCTGTTCATTGTGCAGGAGGATTAACACACCATCTGTTACACACACACACACACAAACAGACACACACACACATCCCCCCAACACACACACACATACACTCACAGACACACACACACACACACCCCCAACACACACACATACACTCACCAACACACACACACACACACAGACACAGACACACACAAACAGAAACACACACATCCCCCCCCCCCCCACACACACACACACACACACATAATCTCATAAATGGACAGTATTTTCCAGCCTTAACGACCACTCAAAGCGCTTTTACAACACGAGTCAGCATTCAGCCGTTCACACACTCATTACTCACTACGAGCAGTGACCGCTCACATGCACGCACCGATCCGTGGACATGTGAACGACAGGAGCCGGGGATCGAACCGGGGATCGAACCGGTGACTGTCTGATGGGTGGAGCATCATTCTCATGGCTTTTTCTTTTCACTAGAGTTGATTTTATTTTGTAGCTTTTTATTGTTTGTTACTGATTCTGTTTCTCCTTTTCATTCGGCTGTTTTAACAAGAGAATTTCCCCGGCGTGGGATCAACAAAGTCTTATCTTATCGTATCTTATCTTATCTTATCTTCTGTAGCTCAACTCACTAACAGATATTAACTGTAGATGATGCACTGGTTGTGAGGCGCATCTCTTTCCACAATCTCTCACTCTTTAAGTAGGAATGCCAGACGTTTGTGCTGCTTTTGGATATTCTAACCAAATAATGCCAAAACCAACCAACAGGAATTAACACTTCACAGTTGCGATCTCAGTTCAGACTCACACACACACACAAAGCTGCATCACACAGATGCTCCTGCAGTCATTTCATTCACTTTGTAACACATGTGACATATTATGTCGCATTAACCGAAACCCTGTGCCAGGAAACTCGTCAGTGACCCCTGGACCCTCCCCAAGGACCCTCCAAGCCTCCTCAATAACAATAACACATATATCATATATGCAGGTTACATGCTCGTCATAAATGTTTTACATACTGTATCTGTTGTCTTTATGTTACCTGGGCAGCTGAGCGCCTCCTTGGCTGTGATGCTCCTGTTGCAGGAGGAGCACAGGGTGGTGGAGGACACCGTCAGGGAGGTGAACAGGTGACCGTTGCTGGACCTGGCCTCCCTCTCTCGCACCTCCTTCTCACGTTCCTTCAGACGCTCTTTCTCCTTATTCTGAAAAGATGGACAGGTGTGACAGTCAGACAGGTAAGCTCTTCTTTATTTGATGACTAATCAGTTCTTTATAACTAACTTTGAGTCAGTGTGTAACACTCGCAGGATTATCTGAGTGTCACGACATCTCAGGTGTGTTCAATAAATCCTGTCAGACACAGGTGAGTGTACATGAACGGTGTGTATCTCTACAGGAACACAGGGAGGATGGAGGGGCCAGTCTAATACCTGGAGACCTCCATCCTACTGCAGGGGGGTCAGGAAGAGGAGGATTTTACTTTTTAAGCACTTTTGCCAAGACGTCAGTTTCATAGAACTTTTATATGTCGAAAACATAAAAAAGAAAACACAGATTATAAAAAGTAGAAAACGAAAACCTAGTCCAGTTTTTTCTTTTTCTTTCACCCTGCTGATCTCTGTTAGCTTGTTACTCTCTGATGTTTCCATGGTTACAGCATCATGTGTTCTACATTAAATGATGTTTTTCTAGCCCCCACTCTCCTGCAGCACTTTCCCATCAGACTGTGTAGGTCGTCTGTGATCTGATTGGCTGTCTCAGATGCCTTGCTCAGGGGCATGCTGCTGTTGATATGAATTATAAATGAAGGTCAGACTCAGAAGAGACAGGCACTGTGCTCCAGGACACAACGGCTGCAGCATGGCCTCATGGGAGCTGCAGTCCAGATACAAACTACAGGGACCATCAGCCCCATCAATGGGATGACCTTTGTCCTCTGACAGCAACACCGCTGCTGTGAACACTAAACACATACAGAGAAGATTCACAGTAAAAAAACACTATCACAGACGAGTAACACATGTCTACAATTACTACAATCTAATTGGCTAATGAGGGTGTACATAAATAAATTTAACATGCAGAAACCTGATTTATGCAACAGATGCGGAGGAGATAAGGGTACGTCGTTTCATTGTCTGTGGTCCTGTACCAAAGTGAATGAATTTTGGGAAGAGATTTTATCAATAGAGTTAGATATGGACCCTAAATTATTTCTTCTGGGCTCATATCCTACAGGTTTGAACACAGATAGCTGTCAAAAACTCTAAATATAGGAATATTACAAGCTAAGAGAGTGACAGCTCTGTCCTGGAAGAAGATCATCAAACCAAGCATCGGGCAGTGGTTCAAAGAAACATCTTTACCATTGGAAAAATAATGTATACTTTAAAAGATAAGCGAGAAATGTTTCAGAAGGTGTGTGTGTGTGTGTGTGTGTGTGGGGGGGGGTTATATTTGGTATATCAAGAACAAAGATTTGTCTAACTTGCTGAGCGAAACTGGGACAACATAACTCCTCCCAGTACAGGACCAGAATCAAGAGCTGCACTTTATTTTTCTTTTCTTTCACCTCATGGATTAAATGCTGATTCTGAACGTAGCTAATGTCTGTTTATTTGTTTGTTTACCGTTAAATATGTGTCAGGATATGTGTAAAACTTTCAGGGTCAAATGATCCTCCTGAATGTAAAAATGGATTTAAAGTTACACAACAGCAGTTTATAGACCGGAACACAAAGACAGGCATTGTGGGTAAACCAGACCTACAGCTTACAGCCATGCTAGCAGCTCTGTAAGGCTGTACAGTGGTGCTTTGAGCTAAATGCTGACGACATCAGTATGCTAATGTGCTAAGTTGTGCCTGTCTGATATAGAAACTGATGTAACGGAAAACCGAAGGTCACATTTATTACCAGCATCACTGTAACATGAGCACATTGGTGGTTGAGGTTAGTTTCCCCCGCACTGAAGCGTGTGATAGAAATGTAATACATTATTTATTATTCCATTATTCCAGTTTCCAATATGGCGCCGCACGAGTGGCAGCCAGTTACAGCAGTTCTGACCGCTTTTCTTTGTTTGGCATATACCAAGGAGATCATCACTGCTGTTCTGCATAGGCCTGAACCCCCTCAGTCAGATCATCACGAAGAGCGGCTACGGGTACCGATTCTGGAGTGGGACAACAATCAGCCACCTGCTCTACATGGATGACATCGAGCTGTATGCCAGAAGCGAGCGAGAAATAGACTCACTGATCCACACCACCAGGATCGACAGCGATGACATAGGGATGTCATTCGGATTGGACAAGTGTGGCCGGATGGTCTCAAAGAGAGGCGAGATGATCAGGACTGAGGGGACTGACCTACCAGAGGGCCTACCAGAGGGTGATATCCAAGGCAGCTACAAGTACCTCGGCATCCCACAGGCTAATGGAAACCATGAAGAGGCCACAAGGAAGTCAACCACAGCCAAATACATCCAGAGAGAGGCAGGTCCTGAAAAGTGAGCTGAATGGTAAGAACAAGGTCTGAGCCATCAACATGTACACAATTCCAGTCATCAGACACCCCGCTGGTGTCATAAGCTGGCCAAGGGAGGAGATAGAAGCCACAGATATCAAGACTAGAAAGCTCCTCACCATGCAGGGAGGGTTTCACCCCAAGTCCAGCACCCTGAGGCTATACACTAAGCGGAAAGAAGGAGGCCGAGGGCTAGTGAGCGTCAAGGCCGCAGTCCAGGATGAAACATCGAAAATTCGAGAATACATCGAAGAAATGGCCCCGAAAGATGAACTGCTAAGTGAACGTCTCAGGCAGCAGAACCCTGATAAGAGTGTAGAGGAGGAGGAGCAGACGACCTGGAGGGACAAGCCCCTACATGGCATGTACCAACGTCAGATAGAGAAAGTGGCTGATATCAAGAAATCCGACCAGCGGCTGAAAAATGCAGGACTGACAGACAGCACAGAGGCATAGAGGCCAGGACCTACCAGAGTAGGTCAGACCCAAGATGCAGACTGTGCAAAGAAGCCCCTGAGACAGTCCAGCACATAGTCACAGGATGTAAGATGCTAGTTGGATCAGCATACACGGAGAGGCACAACCAAGTGGCTGGGATAGTCTACAGAAACATCTGCAACCAGTATGGAATAGAAGTACCCAAATCCCAATGGGCCATACCACAGAAAGGGGCTGAGAACAACAGGGCCAAGATTCTTTGGGACTTCAGCTTCCAGACTGACAAACAGCTCCTGGCTAACCAACCGGACATAGTGGTGGTGGACAAAGAGCAGAAGAGGGTGGTGGTGATAGATGTGGCGATCCCAGCTGACGCCAACATCAGGAAGAAGGAACACGAGAAAACTGAGAAGTACCAAGGGTTGAAAGAGCAGCTGGATGTGGAAGGTCAAGGCTAGCGTGGTCCCTGTGGTAGTGGGGGCACTCGGGGCAGTAACCCCAAAACTGGGAGAGTGGCTCCAGCAGATACCAGGAACAACATCTGAAGCCTCTCTCTCTCTCTCTCTCTCTCTCTCTCTCTCTCTCTCTATCTATATATATATATGCATTTATGTATGTATGTATGTGTGTGTGTATGTGTGTGTGTGTGTGTGTGTGTGCATGTTTATGTATAAACTGTGTAATTCTATTGAAATTTTGGCAGTATATGTCACACCATGGTGAGGTTTGTCTCATCTGGGGTTTTCTGTCTTGTCATTTCCTGTTTTATTTTGAAGGTCTGACCCTCCTCTCATTTCAGAGCACTTGCCCTTCCTGCCTGCCTGTTGTCTCCACCTGTTCCCCATTACCCTCCACGTGCTTAAATGGTCTGTGTGTCCCTTGTCTTGTGCCAGTGTGTCTTTGTCTTATGGTCGATTCACCTGAGCCTGTCCTTGTCCTTTGCCCACAGCCAGAGTTTGTCCAAAAATATATTAAAAAATACGTAAAAAATACACATTGTCCCAATAGCTGTGGAAACAAAAACAATGTATGGTGCCTTTATATTAAAAATAACAATTAATAGTGTAACTAATATTGCACAGGAGAATGAAACATACAAAACAGTAAATGATAAGTAATATTGCACAAAATGTAAGGAAATGAGCGTATGTTGGCATAAATGACGAGAGAAAAACAACATCAATAGTCATAGATATTTATCGGAGATACCGTAGATCCTCCGTTTTTCACGAGTGAATTTTGTTTTGTTATTTTCTCTACTCTGGTTTTCCTCCTTGTTTTTCGTCTTTTGAGTTCCTCCTCCCTCGGGAGTGATTTTGTTTGCTTAAGTTTTGTAGCCATTAGAGTCCTTTTCTTTATCCTCCATTTGGAGCGTTTTTTGTTGTATTGTTCTTTTCATCATGTTGTTTAGCTCGTGTGTTCTATTCCTTCGCTAAGTTAGATTAACCTTTTCATAGCCTGATTGATTGGTCACTCAGTCCAGAGGTCTCTGGATTGCGTGTTAATAAACCTGTGTGCACAAAAATAAAGTCTTATCTTCTTCTTCTTATTATTATTACTATTGTTGTTGTTGCTGTTATTATTATTAATAATATTTGTGTCTCTGATACATGCCTTTATGTGAAATATATGACATGAAAAGTGATATTAGCCCTGACGCCTTCTCTTTCTCTGCATTTAGCTACCAGTCAGTCAGACACAGTCTGTGTTCAGTCCCATTCAGAACTTCCATTAAGAAACATATAAAATAAAGGATGTGGAGAAACCAGCACCCCCCCACTCTATAACTGTTTTATACTTTAGAAGACAAAATTACATTTGACCATTAAGCTGCTCCTGTGACTAAATCTGATAACAGGAGAAACTTCAACTGAACCTGAATCTGAACCAATATTAAAATGATCAGACTCTCACCTTGTCACACCTGTCTGACCGATACCAACATTATGGACACATGACAGCCAATCAGAGCCCACAGTAACTGATAATGTTAGTTAACCATTATGCAACGGTTCACATGTTGTTTCATTTGAAGTAATAAAACCATTTTTTATGATACATGTGAAATGTTGACCTGCATCAGTTAATGAAACATTATAAAACATTTGTGAACTCTTTACTTTAAATCAATAAAGTAGTAATTATATAATGTTGAGTTAATTAAATATTCCATTGGACAAACATGAGTGTGATCAGATCTACTCTAAAAGTATACATGATGATGATTTCATACAAATAAATGTTTATATACTCTGCTGACATCATGAACAGGAAGTAGACACAGAGCTGACATTAAACCATAGAGTGAGGAACTTCCTGTTTTAATCTCTCAGTATAACGCCGCAGATTCTGGATCTTTGAGGCTGACATTTAAGATCAGAAACTGATAATCACTTCAACAGACTGGACAATAACAGATCCTGGGCCTTTGTTCTGAAGTTGATCTGAGACTTCACCTGTCTGACACATCTTTTAGTACGAAACTTCCTCTCGTGTTTCCATGAAGTCTGTTGAGTCGCAGTGAAAAGACAGAAACACAAGAATAGACTTAATACAAACGAATCTGTAACTTTGGAAGGTACCTGCCAACTGTGTGATTGAGACTGATGAAGTTTCAGATTAACTTCAGATTAACTTTCGGGCTGTGGACTTTGTCCTCCAGCAGTGAAACTGGAGACAAACCTGAAGACACTGTGGACAAACCATCATAAAGGTTGTTTTCAGCAACACGTTTCAGTCTTCACCCAGACACCTTAGACATCAACTGTCACTAGTTCTCATACCAGAACAAACATGGACACAAACTTTCATGTGTTCTTGTTCCAAAACAAACATGATCTTCCAGGATGGCGCCACACAGCGGCAGCCAGTTACAGCAACTCCGACCGCTCTTCTTTGTTTTACTGTTTTCTGGTGCTTTTCCTGTTAGAAGTCTCGGTGGATCGTGCGTACCTACAGATGTACAAATGGTGAGACTAGTGATTTGTTTTTTACTTTTTTCTGGACTTTTCATTTATTTAGCCACAGTTTCATTGTTTACACTCAGGATCAGCTGTTAGCATGTGCAACATCAGCGTACTCTCAGGGGAAAGACTGGAGATCCCCGCAGAGACAGAGACGGAGAAGGGGCTGTAGAGCTGGAGTTAAGTGCCAGGACAAGAGAAGACGGTATAAACCATCCATACCGTCTCTTATTATGGGGAACGTAAGATCTCTCCCATATAAGATGGAAGAGCTAACGGCGCTAACCAGACTGCAGCGGGAGTACTGGCTGAACGGACTCACGCCGGACACTTTGGACAGGTTTCATCTGCTGAGAGGCAGGTGAGCGATGGAGAGCAGTAAGAGGATGGGTGGGTGCACAGTGATGTTTGTGAACAGGAGATGGTGTAACCCAGGTTCAATCAGTGTAAAGGAGCAGCGCTGCACGAAACACATAGAGTTGCTAACTGTTAGCATTCGGCCATATTATAACCTGAGAGAATTCTCGCGTGTCATCGCGATGACGCCAGATGCTGCAGCGGCATGCAAGCTCCTACATGCTTTGGAGATTTTCCACCACCCTTCCCTGTCCTCAACTCTCCCCACCTTCACCCAGTATGTCACCCCAGAGACAGTAAAACACTGGACTAACTGTTCGCAAACACAAAGGATGCTTACAGCTCTTCACCCCTCCCCCCACTGGGCCGATCTGATCACAACCTGGTTCATCTGCCTACACACCCTTGGTAAATAAACCACTGCCAACCATCAGGAGGGTGAGAAGATGGCACTGAGGGACTGCTTCGAAACCACAGACTAGTCTTGTGCAGTCCTCACTGGGAGGACATTGACCACTTGACATGCATCACAGACTACATTAACTTCTTTGGGGACAACACTGTGCCGACAAGAAAGGTGCAGTGTGTCCCAAATAACAAACCCTGGGTGTCCCCTGAACTGAAAACCCTACTGAATGAGAAGAAGATGGTTTTTAGATCTGGGGACAAAACTGAGCTGAAGCAGGTGCGGGGGGAGCAGAGGAGGGACATTAGGAGAGGCAAGGAGAGCTGCAGGAGGAAGCTGGAGGAGCGCCTGCAGGGAAACAACACCAGAGAGGTTTGGAGGGGCCTGAAAACCATCTCAGGCCACAGCAGGGACAACGGCAGGGGCCCAGAGTCTGGAGACCGGGAACGGGCTAATGAGCTGAACCTGTTTTCTACCCCAATACAACCTCCTGTTGGATTTATATAGAAAAGTTGTTTTACTTTTATTTGTTCATAACAAAATAAACATATAAACACAGTTTATGTACATTTATCAAACATGTTTAAAAAGTCCTTTTCTGCCTGTCTCAACTTCTTCTTTCTGTTCTGACTGTTTTTCACATTAACTTCTGCTCTGGACGGGGAGGAGCAGGAAGAGGAAGTGTGTGTGCGTGTGTGTGTGCGTGTGTGTGTGCGTGTGTGTGTGTGTGTGTGCGTGAATGATGAACCTAACCTAACAGCCAACAGTTCAGACAGTGTGAGGCAACACGGCTGCTGATGGGTGTGATGATTCTCATTAACACACTATATCCTGTATTTTCTATCACAATGAACAAGACTTTAGGAAAGTGTGACATTATTTTTTACTCTTTTTGACATTGAACTAAATAATTTATTGGATTATCCACATAGTTGTTAGTTGTAGTTCTGGTTTTCTTAGTAGTCTGTTTTATTATGTGTGTGTGTTCATAAGATAAGATAAGATAAAACTTTATTTATCCCCAGTCAGGGAAAATAGGGCATCACAGCAGCGTGTGTAGCAGCGGGAAGAAAAATGGCAGCAGAGATAGAGAACATTTGAAAAAAAACAAAATACAAAATAAAAAGTAGACTATATATTTCTACATTTTATACAAGCAAAATGGAATTTGACTATATAAAAGCTTATGTAGAAATATATATATATGTAAGAAGTGTGTATTGCCCCAGTAGCTGTGGTAAAAATCAATGTAAGCTGCCTTCAGATTAAAGATAATAATAAATAGTGTTACCACTATTGCTCAGAAGATTAAAACATGTAGAAATGATCAGTCTGAACTTCAGATCTCACTGCACTGATCAGTGAAGTCACACAGTCTGGAAATGGTTTAAAACAGGTTCAATGATCTGGTGACAGTCAGTGATCAGCTGATCAATAGAGAAAGAACCTCAGTGATGGAGCAAAATAAAGAGACCTCTGTCTCTGTCTCACTGGGGGTGGGAGTGGGGGTGGGGGTGGGTCATGAGACAGAGGGTTTGGGTGGGGGGGTAGAAACATGAAACCAGCATAGTCACCGTAAAAATAAAGACTTGGATTCAGGTAAGAAACAGGTAACTGATCTGAATGCAGCTTCATTCATCTCTCTGAGTCATGTGACTGACCCATGTGACCCCCCCGCTTTATAAAACCTCCAGACACCAGCAGCCTGATTCTTACTGTCTTATGTCAACATTTGCTCACATCTGTGCAACAATCTTGAAACATTATATATTTTTTACTGTGCTGTATATTTTCTACCATGCAATAGTACATATATGTGTATATGTATATATGTGTGTGTATATACACACATATATACATATATGTGTATATGTATATATGTGTGTATATACACATACATACTGCATCCTGTATCCTTTTTTTTATTTATATCTTTTTGTTCCTTTTCTATGTCTCCTTTTTATTTTTTCTATCTGCAACAACAAAATTTCATCAATACAGTTTTATCTTATCTTATCTTATCTTATCTTATCTTATGCACTAATGTCCTGGTAATTTTTTATGATTATGATACGATAAATATCAGCTTCCAGTTTCAGAAACCTGGAGATGTTGCGTGGCTACCTGAAGTATTTCAATAGAAAAGAAACCTCGACACTGTTCATGCATACAAGGACTACATCTATATACTGTGTGTGTGTGTGTGTGTGTGTGCATACAGTGGAACTGCCTTGAGATCAATGCATGAAAAACGGAAGGCCTGTGCAAACATTCTTCTCCAACACCAGTGAACATCCTGTGTCCAGAGCCAAAGACCACAAACACCGAGGACCTCTACAGCTACAGGCCGGGGGCACTAACATCACACCTGATGTACAGTTAACTGGCACCTGCAAACGTTGGGATAAATAAAGTATATCTATATATCGATCTATCTATCTATCTATCTATCAATGCAGGGAAAACCAAAGGGTTGGTGTTGGACATTCTTCTCGTTTACCAGTGAACATCCAGGGAACAGACGGTGAGACGGTGGACCTGGACGTTCACCTAAATAATAAACTCGACTGGACTGACAATACAAATCCACTATATCAGAGAGGTCAGAGCAGACTGGAACTGCTGAAGAGAGGGGGGCGTTCCCGAGGACCTTTTCTGACTCTATGTGGTGAGTCTTTCCGACTCATTCACTCATGTGCAACATCAGTGGATACTAAATATTAAAATTTCATATGTGCAATAATGTGAACTCAACCACCGTCTGTTTTCCTTACTATGTTATTTACTCTTCTTACTAACACACTGAACCCTCCGCCGCTGTAACGTTGGAAATTTCCCTGCTGTGGACTTAATGAGGGATCATTTTATTTTATCTTCCAATGGCAGAGCAAAAACTGCTTAGAGTGTGTTCTAAATTTGTTAAAAATAAAGACTGAAATACCACATTTATTGTAAGTATTCAGACCCTCCACTTAGTGCTATGTTAAAGGATAACTTTCGTTTTTTTACAACCTGGACCTTATTTGTAGCATTAAATACGACCATTTACTCCCCCAGACAACTTTGGTGGCATTTGGAGTCGTTTTGAAGAAATTAGCCCCAGAGGAGCGGCGCGTATATCCGTATAATGCGAGTTATCGAGGCACCCGTGCGCAGCCTCTATATAACGCATAATCTGCAGAAACTCGTTCATATTCCAATATTTTGTTCTGATATGCTGGTGCTATTCCCCTC